>NW_015169314.1:80364-88879 GCF_001447785.1 Gekko japonicus
GTCGACTCACAACGATAGGGTCGGAGCGCGAACTGGAGATGCTCCTGGGGGCAGAGGAAAGGGGTAGAAATCCCTCCCGCAGTATAGATGCCACTAAAGGCCAAAAACGCAGACGGAAACCATTCACTCTTCCCTATCTTAGAGCGTCCAAACAACCAGATCATTCCTCCACGTTTTGGGTCCGTCGGAACCGGATGGTTGGGTACTGGTTCCGATGGGTCCAAAGGCTGCCTCACACGGGGCACCAAATCTGTTACCCGAACTGGGCCGGAACCGGTTCTGGGAGCCCAAATCAGCTCTGGTTACAGAGGCGGGCGGTGCGTGAGTTCTAACCCGTCTATACAGAGGTCAGATTGGCCAATGAAACACTCGCTATGTCCAAGGAAGTGAGACAACACACTAGGTTTAAGAGTAAATGTTGTCTTTTTACTAGAATCGTTTCTTCACGCATACAAAATCAGATACATACGAGATTCACACAAGCTCCTTAGTTGCAGTAGAATATAGAACAATTACAGCATATATAAAAATAACAAAGCATCAAACAATGGGGATTACACTTTCACAGTAGGGCGGCCAATACTTATCTGAGGTCTGCTGCTGGAAGAAATCTTCCTCTTGGAAAGAAGGGCGGCTAAAGCGGTAACTGGTGGACTCTAGAGACACACAGGCAGGACCAGCCAAAGCCACGTGTGCGTTCCCTGGTCGCGACTCCGGGGAACTTAGGTAGAGAGTCACCTGTAGCACCTTAGTGCACTCTAAGGGAAAGGTGGGTTAACCAGAGAAACAAAGACGCGTTTCTCCTTATAAAAGCTCCTTTTTGGGGCTGTCTTTTCTCGCCATAAACTATCAGGGTCCGTCCTCTAATCTACAGCTACTGGCTGAAGGGGGATGACGAGGGGGTGACGTTCTCCTAAGGGGCATTGGGCAATATGCAGATCTTATTCCTACATCAAAGGGGACCTTTTGGTTAGGTGTGAATCTTCCGTTTCCATGGGCACCTTTGACTTGCAGAGATGTTGCTGGCTCCAGAGCCATAAATGCTTATTGTCTTTAGATGTCAAACCAGATATCAAGCAGAGGGTTACGCTGATTCCCACAGGTCAGTAATGGTGGATAAAGCTGTTGTTTTCCAAGAGTCCAAGTGGATGCTATGGCGCTGGGTCTTCTTTATCCCGGGGCATCATGGGAGACATTCCAGGGAAGCACATGGTATAGAAGCAGCAGGCATCCCACGTCTTACCTATCTCTAGGCAAGCATGAGATGCAGAACAAAGCAGCCCAACCAACAGTAAACCCTGAATCCCCCAATGTGCAGATACCCATACATGAGACACACAGATAGCATTGCCACAACACAGAAATACAAACACAAGCTCATATCGTAACAGGCCCTTCGTTCCAAACTGGGCTCTCCCACTAAGAGCTGGAGTTTACTGTGGTTCACTCTGACCAATAAAGCAAGCCTTGCCTAAACGTACCCGGAAGAACTTGCTGAGCCTCGTAGTTTCCCTTTCCATTTTCTGTAATGCTGGGATGTGTCTGAAAATACCAGTAGTTTCCCTTTCCATTTTCTGTAATGCTGGGATGTGTCTGAAAATACCATAAAACACTCCCCATCACCACTTGCCTACCTTGCTCAAATATTAACTTTAGAAATTGGCTTGGAGTGTTTACCTGCTGGTTTCGGCATAAATGGTCCTTAATGATACCCAGAAAGGGTATTTGATGGCCTGATTGGAACTTCCCTGAAACGCATCTGCTCCCAGGTTACACAAACCTCCTTTCTGATAGTTCTGATAAGCTCTGCTTTACCCATCCCTATAAATATAGCGGAGAGGATGTGAATTCCCCAAATCCCATGGCTGGTGGGAAAGAAGCTTTCATGGATCCGAAGGTGAGTTGCTAAAATATGCACAATTGGATTGTATCCTATCAGGTTTTTCACAGGCAACAGAGAGAAGAAGGGCCCCTTTTGAACACCAAAAAAAAGTTTTGTTGGAATCAAAGGACCCACATGGACAAAAGCCATCCAGAACAGGAACGGCGGTGAGGAGAGGAATTGGGTGAAAGGGAAAGGGACTGACAAGTTTTCCAAGAGCAAGGATTTCTGTGGCTTCTTAAACGTCTAACACTTTTTTGGTGGCTAAAGTTCATAGAATAGAGACTACTTTTTCAGATTCAAGTTTTTCAGGTTGGGGGGGGGAGATTAGTAGTAGAGCACATACATTCCTTGAAGAAGGTGTTTCCAAGCACTGGCAACTGACAGGAGTTTTAGGGGAATGGGACATTCAAATAGAATATTGGTGGAATCCTAGAGCATTGCGCCAATGTGCTGATGTTTCTTCTGGGTTCCCACTGGAAGTGATGTTGTAGCATTGCTGTGATGTCAATTTCCCCAGCATAGGACCAGGAAGTCTCCCCACTGTAGGGGGTAGGGTTGCCAGGTCTAGGTTGGAAAATACCTGGAGACTTTGGGGGTGGGTCCAGGGAAGGGCATGGTTTGGGGAAGGGCAAGGCCTCAGCATGGTACAATGTCATAGAGTCCACCCTTCAAAGCAGCCATTTTCTCCAGGGAAGCTGATCTCTGTCGGCTGGAGGTCAGTTGTAAAAGTGGGAGCTCTCCAGGCCCCACCTGGAGGCTGGCAACCCTAGTAGGGGGGGACTTGGCTCCCTATTTACAACTCTGGTTCCACACAGGAAAAAAACAGTGGAACATTTCACCTACTTAGAACAATGGCAACCTTGCTTCCAGCATATGACCACCTCCCTAAGTAATGCCTTCCTGCTTTTTGTTTTAGATGCATCTGTGGCTCTGCATGCTCTTTATGTCCTTGATTATCGGTCAGTCATGGGCCAGCAGTATGAACGTCACCCTCACGGTCTTAAAGAAATCAGTGCAGAAAGGTCCTCTAACAATACAAGGTACGGAATAGAGAACACCTCCCTGGAAATGATGATCATCTGCCTCTTCAGGCCATCATGAGTTTTGTTATCTTGTACAAAGGGACCTTTTATTCAGCCCAGGTCCACTGCTGGCAACTGATCACATGTATAGCAAATCCTCTGTGGTGACCATCACCAGCTAGACCACACTTCAGGGTGGATTTGATTTAAATAAAGATTTACATCAGATTTAAATCACTCATCAGTAAGACTAGATTTAAATCATAGCTTTCTTCATAAAGACTCATTCTTGCTGGTATAATATTTACAACCAGATGAAGATTTCATTTTCAGAATAACAAGTTCTCAGATAAGTTTTACAGTTATATAAAAAAAAACCTACTGAATTGATTACACTATTAGAAACACATCATAGGTAGATAATTATTAAATTATTGTGAACTCTCCAGTTTAACAGGTTAATCATTCATATTTGGATAACTTTTCTGCTATACTTTATTGGAAGAAGAAAAATAATCATTACCTTAATAATAACAATGTAAATAGTTTTATTTAACTACAACAATAACATTATGGCATATCTATCTATCTAGTACTGCTCATACGGCTATCACTTTAAGCAGAAATTAGAACCAAAAAAATTAAACCTTACTCAGTATTATCTCTCTTATATTTCATTATTGTGCCTATGAATTTTGCCACTGAGAGGGTGACACAATCATTTGTATCCGATGGTAGCCATGACACCTGGGCTCACACGTTTAGCGATTCCATACCTTTAAGTAAAAGGGTGACTAAATTAGCCCTCAACTCATCACTCCATAATCATATGTTCAATAGTTCCGATTGTGTCATATGAGCATCTGCATGTTCTATCAGACTATGATACGTTATTATAACTGCCCTCCAAAACTGTTGAGGGAAAAATGTACAGTCTTGCCAAAGTAAACGCTTTTCTTAGTTTTGGTACTGTCAATTGATAAAAATATTTCGGCAGTTGCATCGGAATGGCAATTCCCAAATGGAGTGTTGAACATACCCTACACGTCCTAATAGACGTACCTGTAGCATCCAACTTGCTTACACATTTTAAAATTTGTCTTATAATGTCTTTAATTCTGTATTCTTAATCATATCATTTGTTATTCCTAGGCATTTCATTTTCTTTTCCAATAGTTCCAACAATATAGCATATATATTCTTGTATTTCCTTAAATGTTTGTTAACTGATGTAGTTATACAAAATATATATAAAAAATAAAACTTAGACTATCAGCCTGGTCCACACATAAAAAACTTAAAATCTTCTTTTTTCTGGTTTTCCTATTTAAATTTTGTCCTTTGTATCAGTCTGATTTCAAGGCATTCAGCCCATGCTATTCACACTCTTGAGTATTTTAAAGGGTCCCCCAGCTGGCGTTATGGAAGAAGCAATATCACGGGGTCCTCCTGCAAGATTTGGGGATCCCAGTATTACTGAGAAGGCAAGATGCACGCACATGGGGTAGCCATTCTTATATCATGAAAGTAACACAAGAACGGGCCAAGGGGCTCACCTGTTTTCGATGATTTAATCTTCACTCTGTTCTTTTTCTCCTTCATTTTGTTGTTTCAGTCCACAGTGATGGCAGCCAGGCAGTCAAGATCCTGAACAGAAAAAGTCAATATTCTAGCAGGAACGGCAATGCACTCAGTGGTACCACTCTGAAATGGGTCAGGTTCCAAGGGTCTGCCCCCAGTGGTGCTGTGTCCATCTGGAATGGCTATGCCGAGAGGACAGAATACCCTTGTTATGAATCAGGCTGCACACCCGGTTTCTACAGCCCAAACCGTGGCCCCTACTGCTTTTATCCTTATGGAGACAAGGAGCATAAGAATGCTCAGTTCTGGCTTTTGATAAATGAAAATAACTTTGAATCACTGAAGTGGCAAGAAGATTCCTGGGGTGATGTTCCATCGAATTCTATAAATAGCTGCCCAGGATACCGACTATATGTTGGGAAGAATAAATATGGCCTTGGGAAGGTAGACCCCCATAATAAAGCCTTCTTCATAGGGATAGATGGTAAGGAATACTGGTATAAATATTATGATGTTCTAGTGGTTTATAAAGACTATCTCTCACAGCGAATCTACAATGTCCATTATATGAAGGAAAGGGGGACATACACCAATCAGACCTTGGTCTTAGTCTCTACCAGGATCACCAACAACGACTGTAATACAGTGAAGAAAATTACCTCACTGTCCAAAACAATAACTAATGAACGTCGCTGGGATTTTAACACTTCCATCTCAATAGGTGTGAGCAGTAGCATGACTGCAGGGATCTTTTCAATAGTGAACATGGGATGGAGCATCACTCTGGAGGAAACATTCAGTTGGAGTGAGGGTTCTACAATGACTGAGTCAGTCACATTTTCAGAAACAGTAGAAGTTGATGTTCCCCCTAACCACACATGTGATGTGTCAATGGAGGGCCAAAGAATGTACGGAAACATTCCCTTCACTGCAACAGTGACTCGTGAATATCGCAATGGGGACAGACGAAGTGCCACTGTCCAGGGAGTAAGCACAAACACTATTGTGGCACATGTGGATACCTATGTTAAGCGGTGCCAACCCATCCCAAATGCAACTCCATGTAAGTAATTGGATCAGGGGCATCTGCCAGCTCTCTAGCCACATTCACCTGAGCAGAAATCAAGAAGAGAAAATGTGCCGTTGTGGCACTTTAGAGACTAGGGGGTTGGATCCAGCCTGCTTTTTCAAGCAATCTCACCCAATTTCCATGCTTATGGAAACCCCTAACCCACATGGCTTTTGACCATTCAGGTGCCATGTTCCCCAGTGTAGCCTTTTTGAATATCAAAGGGGATCACCTTCTCCTTTTTTTAGCAATGGAAAAGTTGGCTAGATCTAACCCAATGGATTCATCTGTAGCTTGAGATTTCATAGGCATCTTGCAGCTACATTAGGCACATGAATTGGAAAGGTGGATCTTCCTATTTCTACACTGAACCTTTGCTATGTCATCACAACCAAAGTGGCCCGGCTGTCTTATGCTATGCATGTTTACTTAAATGTATGTCTCACACGAAATGAACATCCTTCCAAGTAGCTATGTTTGAGAGTGCTCCAGTACCTTTCATTCTTCTAGTTTTTGGTGGCTTTCTGCTAACAGCTTGGTCTTCTTCACCAGTTTCAGCTGTCCAGATTCTATGGCTCAGCAGAAAAACAGGCAGCTAACAATCTTTCAGTTATTTGAATCTTGATATCACCCTTTCTTAGACATTTATCCATATGTAGAAACAGATGTTGTTAAGTTGTTAATGTATTACATAAATAATCAGGAATCAATGTGAAATCAGCTTGCTGTTGTTTGTTGGCCATACAATACGAAACAATAAAGAAAATATGATTTTCTTGCACCTGTGGTTATCTGGGATTTTTTTCTACCAGAAGGGTATTGGATGCCTAAGCGTATGCCCTGAACATGACAGATGGTGGATCTGACAACACGTGACATCAAGTGTCCATGTGCACTACTGGACACCTTAATTCCACATATTACAAAATATGTACAGTGTGAGGACTTGCATATGCTTGACCTCTTTGTTCCCTTTGGGCAGGTCCTTAGTGTACCTGTAGGAAGTCCTACTCTCACATCTATGAAGTGATTCATGATTGCTTGACAGCTGTATGCAGTTGTTCTCTTGAGGCTATTAGTACTTGGAGGTATCTGGAAGCAAGCGAGCCTGCACAGCCCATTGGCACGGTTTTAATTTCAAAAATTCCTGGACATAAAAAATGCCTTGGCAATGCTGGACTCCTGATTCTTATTTGTGATGCAAGAGTGACATGTCATGCAAATCCATATTTTTTTCCAATTACCACCAAATGGGTAAGCATAACGTGGTAGAGACCTGAGCTGGCAGAGTGGACTGTACCACTTCCATCTCACATGAGTAATGCCATTCTTTAATACTCCCTTGAGTTAAAAATCGGTTCTGCCATCTTTGCCCTGTTCTTTCCTCTCTGGTTGAATAGTTGCAAAGGAGACATTCAAAGACTTTATTTACTTATATACAACATTTATATCCTGCTTTTCTCCTGAGCTATGTTCAAACCAGCTTAAAAACTTATTGTACAAAAATGCAATAAAGTAACAAGAGAGCAAGCTGTTTATCCTATCACAGTAACTGACCCCCACACTCCAAAAGCCACTAAAAGCACAGTGGAAAAGCTCTGCCTTTCAGAGCCTCCATCATTTCAAGAGCTTATGTGGACCTAGACAGTCCCACAGATATGAGGATACCAGGTCTTGAAGGACTTGAAAGGTGAACACCAGCAGCTTGAACTGAGCTTGGAAGCAAATTAGCACCCAATGCAGCAAGTTTAAACATCTGTCTTTTGGAAATGATATTTGGAAATGATATTTGGAGAAATGATGTCAGATCTGAACGGGCTTGTGAATTTTTGATGCATATTATGAATGCAAAAATGTACATGAAAATTTTACCTGCATGATTTCTAACCATGATGTCTTTTGCTTGTTGTGGTTGTGGTTGTTTTTACACTATTCAGAATATGGGCTTTGGAGAAAAAGGCAGAATGAATTATGTAACTTAGAGGTCTTTCAGAACTTCATTGTGAAAATTCGTGTCAGCATGTTAGTCTGTCTGTAGCAGCAGAAAAGAGCTCACTTCTTCAGAAAAGTCTTTCAGGTGCTATTCGACTCTTGCTCTTTTCCACTATTTTATAATAGTTTGACTTTTTTCCCTTTTATTTGGATCTAATGGTCCCCATCCTCCTAGGGTCAACTAGACATTACATTTTCTCCAGGTTTGTTGGTCGGTACCTTATCACGTGCTCTTCTTTTGTGACATCCGGACACATGTTGTTTCAGTCACACAGCTATCCCATCCCATGCTTGAAAAGCCATAGGTCTTACTGAATTCCTCCCATTTTTTTCTTATTATTACATCCCATAAGTCACTACATCTTAGCACATGTTGTATAGCAGTGTCTCCAACATGGTGCCCACTGATACTTTTCCTCATGCCTGCCAAGTGTTTTTAAAAAGTGGGCAGAACCAGGTGGACTTTAGCCAAATAGGACTTCTGATTCACCACTGGAGACCCGATTGGCCGTGCAGATTTTAAAAACATTGCTTCAAAACCCAAAGCACAAGGATCTTCACTGCATGACTTAAGATATGCTCCGTGAAGGCAAAAAAATACTTTAAAATAATATATTCATTTGAAAATGCATCTGCTAAGCACAGCCCTGCCCAAAATATTGAAGAGTTACTACTAGAATTGTGCATAACCTCTCTCCCATATATTTTGTGGTTGGCTGCACCTCCTACAATCCATTGTGTGACTGGCTCCAACAAGAGGTCATTTTTGGGGGGAACGCGGGGGATCGTAGTTCCCCCGGGTGAGGTGCGGGGGGCGGGGAACACGATAAAGCCCCGATCCCTGCTTCCAGCCGCCCTGCTTCCAGCCCTCATTCAGCCAGGAGGAGGCAGGAGAAGAGGGAGGGTAAGTTGCTTCCTCCCCGCCTCTCCCCACCCCTGCCTGCCTGGGGCCAGGGAGGGCCTTGG
>NW_015169314.1:88919-89816 GCF_001447785.1 Gekko japonicus
AAAGCCCCGCCCCCTGCTTCCAGCCGCCCTGCTTCCAGCCCTCATTCAGCCAGGAGGAGGCAGGAGAAGAGGGAGGGTAAGTTGCTTCCTCCCCGCCTCTCCCCACCCCTGCCTGCCTGGGGCCAGGGAGGGCCTTGGCAGGGCTTCCTCGCACTCCCGCTGGCCTTGCAGGTCCACCGCCGGGCCCCTGATGTCTGGGGGTGTGGCATATGCTAATGAGTTATGCTAATGAGTTCCCCTAGCTCTTTTTCTACGAAATGACCCCTGCCTGAAGCTTATACCCAGAATGAAACTTCATTGGGCTTAAAGGTGCCATGGGCTCAAACTTTGTTTTGCTGCTTCAGACCAACATGGCTACCCACCTGAATCTTCCATAACACAGGTCATTCACAAGAACTCACACTCATTCTCAAACACAAGGATTCTCATTGTGCCACTACTAAAGGGTGAATAACAACCTTGCCGCTATAAGCTTATGAAATAATAGATCGTTGCAGTTCTTTCTCAGTCCTTCATCTGTCATTTTTTTTTATGGTCTAGCCATTTGCTGTTGGTGTTACTATCAACAAATGGTTGCAACCTTTTTGCTCCTCTCTATGTCTTGAAACCTAGCAATTGGATCCAGGCCAACTTTTTGCTCAATCTCGCCCACCTCTCCATCTTACTTCAGCCTCCATCCCACATGGCTTTTGTCTGGGCAAGTCCCACAAGCCCCCAGCATAGCCTTTTTGGTGATCAACCCCCCCTCCTTTTTTCACCAGTGGAAACATGGCTGGATCTATTATTGGGGACCCACATGGCTGCAAACGTCTGTGATAGACTGCCACGACTTGTGATTGACCAAGCCAACTGCAGTCCACCAACTACATATGGTGGCCCAACAGATGTTTAATAAAA
>NW_015169315.1:0-7859 GCF_001447785.1 Gekko japonicus
GGGAGCAGCTGGGAGGCAATTTGCTCTGCAATATTGAATATGCCCGCCAGCTTGAACTGGGAAATGCTGGAATGGGTTTGCCTCTATTAAGCAAAACACTGAAACGGATCCGTCCCACGTACACCATGCAGAACGATCCCGTAACTAGAGCAATCTGTTGCCATTTGCAAGTACCCAGCTGTCTTCGGGAGCGCAGGCACATGGGTTTCACCACCTCAAATGAGCAGCCTCAAGTCAAAACAATTAAAATATACAGGTATTCAATTTATTTAATAAAGAGAACAGGGCAAGCCGACTTGCATTCCATTCTCCCCGTGTTTCAGACACATTACACTGTTCTCCATAATGTTACATAAAGGCAGAACTATATGTTAAAAAGGGAACGACACCCAGAACTCTTTGCAAACAGTAAACAGTTGTTCAGAACTCAGAGCTGTTATCTTTTTGTTGCCGGTGAACAAAAACGGGCACAACGGTTCCAACGATTCCTTTGCAAGCCCCGTACAAAACAGACAGGGATGACTGCAGAACAGCTATGCTTCCGGGAAACTACCCTTCGTTTCAACGGGGCTTGCGCAAGAGGCAATCCTGTGCCCTCTGCTGGAAGCAAAATGACAAGAAAACTAGACCCAGGCAGACAGAGTCAAAAAGTGGATACCGATCTAATCTTTAAACGTCATCTCTCCAGATCCCTTTTACCTTGGAGACAAGCTCCAACCTTCATTTGAGGAACAAAGGTTATCGGAAGTGTCACAACGAGGCAGTGAAGTGAAAACTTTTGTGTCCAAGACAGTCTCTCTCGTTCTGTACATCCTGAAACATGCAAAAAAAAAAAAGGTATTTGGCTAGCAGCTAGGATTAAGCAAATAGCATACGAGCTCAATTCATTTACAGTCCGATAAAGAACGGCATGACCACATTCTTGTTAACTGTTCTGTAGCCTCTTTTTTTAAAAAAACTGAAATTTATTTTCAATTGATGTACCTGACAGTTAATAAGGCGAGTTCAGCGAGTCTAATTGCACAACATACCACCGTGTTTCTGTTTACGCGTCTTCACCGGCTTTTTCGCCTGTTTTATTCTTTCTCCGTGGAGTTTATACGTATACGGTCCCTTTCTTTTTTAAAAAAAACCTACAAAGAAATGAGCAGTACAGAGAAACTGTAGGCAGTGGAGAAGACGGGTTTTGTTTGCTTGCGGATTCTCACTGTCAGGTAATGCAAATCTGAAAAGTGAAAAACATTTGAGGGGAGAAAAAACAACAGAGGCGGGAGAGTGAATACATTCTGCTCTTGTATATCCCCAAGTGCACCAGTAGAAATGCTTCCTTTCACTCAAGTGCCCGATCTAGTGTGAAATGTACTTAAACAGGCCATACAAGATCTTGAACTCAACTTCACGAGGGAGAGAGGCACTGCATTTGTTTTAAAAAAACCAAACTGAGTTAATTAAGGCTTTGAGAACGATGCTGGTCCGTAGCACAGTAGAGTTCTTCGTATTGCGCCGCAGACTGCTTCAACCTACTGCTTCGCTGCTAGTCCGGTAGGCCTGCTTGCGCAGATGGGCCTCGATCTCTTCCCTGAAGACCAGCATCCCGAGGTGGGAGTGAGACGCCTCGTTCATGGCTTTAGACTGAATGCACATGCGATATTGCTCCGGAGTCAATTCGTCGGCACAGTGCTTCTCGTGCCAGAGGTGGAAGAGGCCCGGCACCGGGGTCCTGACCACCACTAGGTCACTGTGCAAGTACTTCCGGTAGAGGTGGACGTCCTCTCCACCCCAGCCTTTGACTTCCAGGTCAAATCCTCCTAGGAGGAAAAAAAATATCAAGATGACACAGGTAGAATGTACCTCCTGAAGCAAATACATTAGGGCAGGAGGTCCCCCCCAATCTTTTTGAGCTTGCAGCCACCTTTGGAATCTTGACACGGCAGGGTACACGCAGCCACAAAATGGCTGCGGGAGGTGGAGCCAGTCACAAAATGGCTGCCAGAGGTGGAGCCAGCCACAAAATGGCTGCCAGAGGTGGAGCCAGCCACAAAATGGCTGCCGAAGATTTCCAGCAGTCACACAGCGAAGATCCCAGCGCTGCCAAAGCAACCTTTTAAAGAAAGAATCTGCACAGCCAATCAAATCTCCAATTGGCATAAAGTTCATAGGATTATAATGGAAATAATGAGAATTGAATTACCTTCAACACCAGTGATATTTCTGTTAAATATTATCCCTGATGGATATAACCAAAACGAAATGTATATACTGACCTATATTTTAACATCTGCTAGAATATTAGTGGCTAAAGGTTGGGGAAATGAGAGATTCCCTTCAAAAGATGAATTAATTCAGAAACTGTTGGAACTAGCTGAAATGGATAGACTAAATGTTGTTTTGCAAGGAAAAGATGAACAATTATATCTAAAAAGATGGACAAAAATGTATGCGTGGTTAGATAACAAGACTGACTATAAGACTCCAATGTAATGTGTAATTTATATTGTAATTACAAGGGGTCATTTCCTGCGGGAGCGCACAGGAGTGGAGCTCCGGCAGTAAGGAGCTCAGGGGGCGGGCACATGCAACAAGCCCCGCCCCCTTCTCCCAGCAGCCCTCAGTCGGGCCATGAGGAACAAAAAGCAGCCAGATAAGTTGCAGAGCCCCCCCTATAAGACTCCAATGTAGTGTGTCATTTATATTGTAATTACTATCACTTGAAAATTTATAAATAAATTATGGAGAGAGAGAAAAAAACTCCAGTGGACAGTCAGAAAACCTGCCAGACAGAAACCCCACCTGGATCCACCTACTTTCTAGAACCTACTTGGTGGGCACCAGGAAAGATACCTGTGGGTGCCAAGGTGCCCACGGGCACCAGGTTGGAGACCCCTGAACTAGGGCATAAATCAAGATGAGAAGAGAGGTTTTATCAGTTCATATGAGAGGTGTCAAGGCTCTTGGAGAAATCAGTTCCCAACAACAGTCATTCAGAAGAACGAAAAGTTTATTGAGACATTGATAGGATCCAGCCTGTTCATTGGCTGTGTTAGAACTGAAAATGGAGGTGCGAAATCAATAGAAGAAGAGGAGATTGGATTTATAATCCGCCCTTCACTACCCAAAGGAGTCTCAGAGCGGCTTACAAACTCCTTTCCCTTCCCCTCCCCACAACAGACACCTTCTGAGGGAGGTGGGGCTGAGAGCTCTGAGAGAAACTGCTCTTTTCAAGAACGGCTCTGACAGAGCTACGGCTTGCCCAAGGTCATCCAGCCAGGTGCAAGTGGACGAGTGGGGAATCAAACCCGGTTCTCCCAGATTAGAGTCCGCGCACTTAACCACTACGCCAAACTGGCTCTCAATGGATACACAAGGTTCAAACAGGGACCCTAAAAAGTTACAAGCCAATCACCCCCAGGTATTCCACCCGCCCAAACCAACAGTTATGTATTCCCACCTTGGTGACAGCCCCCCATCACGTAGACAAAAGCCAGACACTGTAAACTGAAAATCAAGCCAGATACTGTAAACTGAGAATCAAGGCCGGTGACTGTTCCCAGGCATGCTTATCTACAATCTCCTTCAAAGCATCTGAAAGCGAAAGCCTTTAGAATTCACACTCTCCAGATCCCCCTCTCAATTTCTATGGCAAGCGAGCAATAAAATTGAAAGCGAGTTTGACAAGAGGTCACACTCCCTTCTCAAGTAGACTGCATCAGCAGAACCTCTAATTTTACTTCTTATTAAATAAAGAGAGAAATGGGGGAAAAGATAAAATATGGTTTCACGCTGCAGGATGGAGTTAAAGATTCCGTTATCGCACCTAAGATGCATCAAAACATTTCATATGCCATCGGTTTAACTGGGAGTTTGGCAAGCAGCTCATTTTGTGTAAATCAACTGGAATTATTTCATTGGGGTTTTTATTCCACTGTTACCCTCTGTTGTGAAACACTTAAAAAACTAGGGCCATTGAAACTGACACTCCTGGACACTGCTGCAGACGCCATTCATGTGTTCATAAGCAAAGATGGATTTAATTTTTAATTCCTCATTTAAAACATTTCTATCCTGCCTTATCTTTTCTGACTCAAGGTGGCTCGCGATGGAATCACCGGGCTGCTAGGACACAAACAGTCTACTTAAAAAGAACGAAACAGATTAAAACAACACATATTTACAAAATTAAAAAGCACTCAAAATTTAAAGCACACAGTCAGGCAGGCAGGCATTTATTACGGCAACAAGCCATAGAAAAGCACACAGTTAACAAAATTGATATTAGACTAAGCACAGCCAAAACCTGCTGAAGGTTATCTGAAGAAGCGAGCCGTGACTAGAGATGTAAAATTTCCGGAAATTTTGAAGTTCGGAAAAAAACTCGGGGTTTTTTTTTCCGCAAGGAAACGGAAATTTTTGGAAAAATTGAAAAAAATAATGCATTAGCACTTCTTTTTTCTTTTCCAGATTGAAAGCCATTCTGTTACTTTAGGAACATAAAATATGGCTATGGGCATTTTTACTTGGCATGAAGTTATCACAACAGATTTTGTTATTTTAGGTACCCCTGGACTCTTGCTCCTTTCTGCTGCTACGGACAAATTAACACGGCAACCCAACTTGATCTGTTTCCGTGGCAGAAGAAGAAGACTTTCACAGTTGCCTCTGGAGGCCTGGCTAATGAGACACAAAGCTGGGTGTCATCAGCATATCGGAGACCACCCACTCCAAAGCCCCTCATGATCTTAACCAATGAATACTCTTAGGTAAAGGTAAAGGTTCCCTTGCTCGAAAGCCACTCGAATCTGACTCTAGGGTTGCGGTGCTCATCTCCATTTCCAAGCCGAAGAGCCAGCGCTGTCCGAAGATGTTTCCGTGGTCATGTGGCCGGCATGACTAAACACCAAGGTGCACGGAATAGTCTTAACACAGGGATTAAAAGCATCTTGGGGATAAAGTAGATTGAAAGGGCATTCCCAAACGGCAGACTGCTTTCAGGGGGAGTGTGAGCAAGTGCCACAGAGATCGAAGGGGCTCAAGAAAGATAAAAAGAACACTTTTTCAAAGCTGCTGTATATTACTGTATTGCGGTGCAAAACAGTACACTATTAACCAATGAAATGAAAAATCCAGGCTATTCTGTGGAGAATGATATCCGGGATAAGCCACAAGATGGTGCTGAAGAATATCAAAGAGCTATGCCGTTCCATTAATTTGTGCTCGCTTTTTTGAATGCTAAGACTGAAATGACCGAGAAGTCATGTGGGTGAATAATGCACGTATTTTTCCGGCTGTGTTTAAAAACCCAGGGTTAAATCGCTTCCTGAGAGCAAGGATCTACTCCAGCTTTAAAACTACAGTAAGAATCACATGCTGTTGAGCAGGAAGCAGTCACACACACACACACACACACATTGTCAACAAGACCAACAGTAGAGGGCGTTGGGCCAAAACCAGAGAAAAACTGAAGAGATTTACATTGGATGCATCTTACCAACAGTCAAGAAGTCTGTTCGATATTGACACGTCATCCCAAAGCCGAAATCCCGCCAAAAGCCAGAGTCCTTTTTGTGCACCTAAAATGATAAACATAGGCATATTGGTGGGTTTCCCAGAGTGCACGGAGGAGGAGTCGCAAAGCCAGCCGAGCGTAATTTGTTTCTATTAGGCATTTATTGTTTCACATAGACAAACTGTTGGGGAAATTAGGAGTGCAGGAACCTTTCCTAAAACTCCCATTCCCACCCAGTTCGGTAAGGGCAGGGGATGGAAACTGGCAGGACTATATATATATGTATATGGTCCTCTCTCTATATATATTTATATATATGGGGTCTCTCTCTCTCTCTCTCTCTCTCTGTTCCATAGTTAAACTGTTCCATAGTTAAAACCATTTATTGAAAATTTAAACCCATAATGCAAAAGTATTCAAGCAAATGGCTATTTAGCATTCATCATACACCCCCACCCAATTACCTATTAGAAAATTAATGCACTTGTAAATATGTTTATCAGGAATGTCTTCTGACTCCTTCCAAGGCCTCAAGGGGCCTTGGAGCCCCGAACAATCGCCATCACCAATATTATATACCGTTAGGATCCAAAGAGCCCGTCAATCAGAAATGGGATGTGCTCTGACCAAACCATCCCCTTTCTCGGCAAGATGAATGTTTACTTCATGAGTTGGGACTCCTGACCAGAGTTACTGCTTCTCAGAGGAGGAGGGATTGGATTTATACCCCGCCCTTCACTACCCGAAGGAGTCTCAGAGTGGCTTACAATCCCTTTCCCTTCCCCTCCCCACAACAGACACCCTGTGCGGTCGGTGGGGCTGAGAGAGATTTTTCGAGGCCTGCTCTTGAGAGAACAGCTCTGAAAGAACTTATGACTGACCCAAGGTCACACCAGCAGCTGCATGTGGAGGAGTGGGGAATCAAACCCGGTTCTCCCACATTACAGTCCACGCTCCTAACCGCTACAGCAAACTGGCCGGGATAACACTGATAACCATATGTTGGGCTCCCTCGGCCTCAGATATGTACCAAACAGCATGACGCAATACTTCTCTAATCATGTGATCCTGCTGCAACACAGAGCCTTTATGCTCGCCAGATGTAATGTTTTTCCCTCACCTTGGGTCTCGGGTGGATACAGAGGCATCCCGAAACGTGACAGGATTTGCAATTGTTCACTCGCTTGAGACCATATTGTGCTACGCTGCCCCCTCCACTTACATTTCCGACTACTTTAAGACCTACAGATGTAATTCTACCTTGAGAGCCAGTTTGGTGTAGTGGTTACGTGTGCGGACTCTAATCAGGGAGAACCGGGTTTGATTCCCCACCTCCACACACAGCTGCTGGTGCGACCTTGGGTCAGTCACAAGCTCTGGCACAGCTGTTCCTGAAAGAGCAGCTTGATTCAGAGTACTGTTCCTGAAAGAGCAGCTTGTGTCAGAGTTCTCTCAGCCCCACCGACCTCACAGGGTGTCTGTTGTGGGGAGGGGAAGGGAAAGGAGTTTGTAAGCCGCTCTGAGACTCCGAGTGAAGGGCGGGGTATAAATCCAATCTCTTCTTCTTCTTCTTCTACTTTTGATTAAGCCTTTACTGTCCAGGATCAATTCTGATAATGCAATTAGGTTTCTCGTAGCTGATAAGTCACCAGAAGTTACTGTACAGATTGCTGATCTTTTTTGTCTAAGATTTTGGTAGCAAGGAACTATTCTTAATATTGGTGTTTTGAGACCTACAGATGTAATTCTACCTTGATGAAGTCTTATCTTACTGATTTTTTAATATGCCGATAAAGCTTCTCTCTGTCATGTGTTGGGGCTTCAAGAAGGGCACCGCTCACCCCTGGAATGTATAAACACCCACTAAGGCAAAAGCCGGGTGCCGGGCAATCTGTATCACAAAGGCTAAAGCCCTAGCTAAGCCCTGAAGCATCTTAGGGAAACCAAAGATTCAGCTATAGAAATAAACACAAAGCAGGTTGTTCAAGGAACTGAAGCTCAGTTGAGGCCCCACTCCCACAACACAACCCCCCCCCACTCCCTCCCTCTGTTGTCAGTCTTCTAGGGGACCGGCAGACATTCAGGTATTTATTCAATCACTGGTTTTTACATACACAACAGAGGGTCAAATTGCCGTCTTAGATGTTTCTTCCCAGAAGCCCCAGTTGTACAACCTGGCAGCTTCTACCCGCACTCTGGTTCCCATGGAATCATTTACTTGTATTTATCAGAGGAATTTAAAAATCTTTCCCTTCTGGCTGAAGAGAGTGAGGTCTGTTTGGCGTTCTACCGGCAACAGACAAGGGGTTTGCCGCCTGAAACATCCTTTTCTCCCCTCCCTCCCGCTCTTTTGGCG
>NW_015169315.1:7877-34873 GCF_001447785.1 Gekko japonicus
AGGAACTCTCAGTTGAGGCCCCACTCCCACAACACAACCCCCCCCCCACTCCCTCCCTCTGTTGTCAGTCTTCTAGGGGACCGGCAGACATTCAGGTATTTATTCAATCACTGGTTTTTACATAAGCAACAGAGGGTCATATTGCCGTCTTAAATATTTCTTCCCAGAAGCCCCAGTTGTACAACCTGGCAGCTTCTACCCGCACTCTGGTTCCCATGGAATCATTTACTTGTATTTATCAGAGGAATTTAAAAATCTTTCCCTTCTGGCTGAAGAGAGTGAGGTCTGTTTGGCGTTCTACCGGCAACAGACAAGGGGTTTGCCGCCTGAAACATCCTTTTCTCCCCTCCCTCCCGCTCTTTTGGCGTCATGCCTGATAAAATTGAGTTCCCAGGTCTTGAAAGCTCAGGCTTGTGTGTCACTTCACTTGGGTCAATAAAAAAAAAAAACTTTGGCCCCGGTCACACGGGCTGGATATCGCGGGGGAGGGGAGGCGTGGCTGTTTGCCCCGGAGCGAACTACCGCGCGGCAGCCAGATCAAACGTCCCGCCCGACGTCCCGTGGTTGGGGGGAGGTGCCGATCATACCTCACTCCTGCGGCACAGCAAAGAAGCGACGCCGCGGGGGTTGTGTTGTTGTTTTTTTAACCCAAGTGTTCGCAGGTGCCCTTGGGTGCTTGTGCGCACCAGTGGAGACTTGACAAAAAAAAAGTTTTCGCGACGGGACATGGGCAGGCACCGGATGCCACGAGCTAACACCGGAAACGTGATCTGACGCCCGCCCTTGCCCCACGGTTTCCGGAAACTAGTACCTTGGAGGTACTAGTTTTTTACAGCGCATCTTCGGAGTGAAGCCTCGGGTGAGCCACGGGAGCTCTACGCTTCCCAGATGTGGCGGTGAGATCGCGCCCGGAAAATCCACCTATCTTCCATCTCTCTAGCGTGCCTAATGCTCCGTGTGACCGGGGCCTTTGTGACTTTTATTTTGGGATTTCCCTTTTGAAGCCACTCAGCTACCTGGAACCTCTGCACCTCTAGCCTACTCTCTTGTCAGGTCTCAGCTGGAAATTAAGGCTCCATTCCTTAACCTATTCACTGCAACGTCTTGACAGCACGGAGGGTGGGACTAGACACGTTTAAAAAAACAACAACGGTGGGGTTGCTTCTCAGAACAACTTCAGCCGAGCGGCTTGGTTTTCTGGCAGGAATGTGAATATCTTCATGTCTGGTTCCAGCCTGAGAAAGACTAAGGCGATGTGTATGAAATCACTCCCACTCGTTGTCTGCACCAGGCAAGGCAAGGAGGCTGCTGATTAAGCTGTGGTTTAAAGGGGGAAAAAGCAAAAGCTCCCCATGGTATCTTCTTTCAAGGCTTCCCCCCGCACCCCCAAGAGGCTTGTTTAAAATTTTATTCACTTTTTTTGGTATTTGTGTGTGTGTGTGGCTAAGAGGTAGGGGTGAGCAAAAAAAAAATAAAAAAATTCAGCCCGATTCGGATTTGGCTGAATCGGGCAGAATCAATTTCGGCCGGCAGTAAGACTCCTGCATGTCAGTTTCCTCAGTAGGAGCCGATTCAGGAGTCTTTTGGCCAGCCGAATGTCAATTTCAGCCCCATTATATCCTATTGGCCATTGAAGTCAATGGCGAAAACATAGGGTATATTCTGGGGGCTGGAGGGGAGGGGGTTTGAGGGAGAGGCTCCAAACTCGCCGGATAGCTGCTGAAGCCTCTCCCCAAGATACCCATCAGGATTCAAGATCATTGGACCAGGGGGTCCAATTCTAACGGCCCCCAAACAGGTTGCCCCCATCCCCTCCACTGTTCTCTATGGTGGGAACAAATATTCCTTTTTCCCCACGGTGCTGTTAGTGGCTCTGGGAGGGAGGGGGTTTCAGGGAGAGGCTCCAAATTTTCAGAGTAGCTTCGGGAGCCTCTCTGCACATAAACCCCCATGTCCCAAAGCAATTGGACCAGTGGGACCAATTCTATGGGCACCCAAAGAGCTTACCCCCATTACCTCCACTGTTTCCAATGGGGAAAACCCAGCCAGCAGCACTTAAGGCAGGCAAGCAGGCAGCACCCAGCAGTCAGACTCTCCCAGAGAATCTCAGGGAAAGTGAACTGTCTTGGGAGGTGCTTGTTTGCCATGAGAACAAGTGGCACACTCCAGAACAAGTGGCACTGTGGCAGTGCACCAATGGTGCCAGCGCCGGAGGTTATGAGTCTGGGAGTGCTCCTAGATTCCTTCTTAACAATGAAGGCCTAGGTAGCAGCCACTGCTAAGTCAGCCTTTTACCATCTTCAGCTGATTAGGCAATTGGTTCCCTTCCTCGACCCCAATGACCTGGCCACAGTGATCCACACGATAGTCACCTCGAGACTAGACTACTGTAACGCTCTCTACATGGGGCTGCCCTTGTCGCAAATTCGGAAGCTGCGGGTAGTGCAGAATGCCGCGGCCAGGCTGTTGATGGGCCTACCTAGCTGGGAGCACATCCAGCCTGCGCTGAAGGCACTGCACTGGCTGCCAATAGCATACCGAATTCGCTTCAAGGTGCTGGTGCTTACCTTTAAAGCCCTATATGGCCAGGGTCCGACATACCTGAGGGACCGCCTTTCCCCATATATACCCCAGAGAGCACTGTGGTCGGGGTCACAGAACCGATTGACCTGGGCCCCAAGGATGCCAGGCTCGCTGCCACAGGGCCAGGGCCTTTTCAGTGGCGGCTCCATACTGGTGGAATGAGCTCCCGGAAGAGATCAGGGCCCTGCGGGATCTTTTACAGTTCTGCAGGGCCTGCAAGACGGAGCTCTTCCACCAGGCTTTCAACTAAGGAGCCGCCCTGACTATTACCATCAACGAGCCCGGCCCTCAGCCTTAACATCTGGCTCATTCCATCAAGTGACTCAGTAAGACCACTGAGCTGGAACTGTCAGCTTGTAAACATCCTTAGCCCGCCATCACAAGCAACGAACTGAACGATCACTAGCACCTTATGATTTTATGAGTTTCATCTGTATTGCTTTGTTTTAAAATGATTTTATATGGTTTCATTGATATTTTGTGCCAACGTTGTAAGCCGCCTTGAGCTTGCTCGCGGGGAGGGAGGGCTATAAATTGAAATAATAAATAAATAAATAAATAAAAACTGTGTGCTAGCTCACACTAACTCAGCTTAGAGGGAACACTGGTTCCTACTGCTTCCTCTTTACAAACCATCTAGCTCCCCTGTGCTGAACGCCCTAACATGGAGAACAAGATTCTTTCCCCCCCCCATATATATAAAATCTTAGAGAGAAGAAGAGAGAGAAGAGATTGGATTTATACCCCGCCCTTCACTACCCAAGGGAGTCTCAGAGTGGCTTACAATCTCTTTTCCCTTCCCCTCCCCACAACAGACACCCTGGGAGGTAGGTGGGGCTGAGAGAGCTCTGACAGGAACTGCTCTTTTTCAAGAACAGCTCTGACAGAACTATGGCTTGCCCAAGGTCATCCAGCAGGTGCAAGTGGAGGACTGGGGAATCAAACCCGGTTCTCCCAGATTAGAGTCTGCACACTTAACCACTAGAGCAAGGTATAATACAAAGGGGATACAAAAGAAAAAGAGGGGTTATATAACAGATTATATGTATCAAGATTATTATACACTGCAATAAAGTAAATATTTCTCCCTAACATCCCCTTCGTTATAGTCTTTAAGGCATTTTCTATGGGACACTATGGTTCTTACTTCAAACATTTTGAATTTCAAATTTCATAACTAATCTATTTTACAACTATATTATTAATTTCCTCATTATTGCATATTCTATGTCATGCATTTCAAGGTTTCTAGATACTAGCGATAACTTTTAATATACCAAAGCTTAAAGGAAAGGTCTATTATATAGCTTCTTTAGATTCCAGCCGCTTACCAACTGCTGCTCCACAGGGGGTGGCACATCTTGATTAGCATACACAATGGCAGGATTATAAAGGCTGAACACGACAGGATAGAAAACTTTCTTCCCTACGGAGACATGAGAGAGGGGTTAATTCAGCGTAGCACATTTCTGAGCAGAAAAGTCAACTGTGCCTCTCGGACAGGAAACGACTGAAACGGCTAATTGATTCTTGTCGATGATTAATGTCAAAAGACCCGGCAGGTGATCCGCCCTTCAGGGAGCCCGATTGGATTTATACCCCGCCCTTCACTTGGAGTCTCAGAGCGGCTTACAAACTCCTTTCCCTTCCCCTCCCCACAACAGACACCCCGTGAGGTGGGCGGGGCTGAGAGAGCTCAGACACAAACTGCTCTTTTTCAAGGACAGCTGTGCCAGAGCTTGTGACTGACCCAAGGTCACACCAGCAGGTGCAAGTGGAGGAGTCGGGAATCAAACCCGGTTCTCCCAGATTAGAGTCCGCGCACTTGACCACTACACCAAATTTAACCATCCTACTATGGAGTTCCCGTTCAGCATTTCCACAAGTGTGCCAAGTCAAATGGCCAGTTTGGCCTATACCCGATGACCTTTGGGAGACAGGAGTCTTGACGACTGACAGTCACCTCTGATGTTGCCTCTGTTGGTCTCCTCTGCTAATATGGGGGGGCTTGACTTCATTTTCACAGTGTGCCCTTGAAGCTTCCCTGAAAGTAATTTTTTGCAAGCAGGTCTTCCCCACCCACCTCCTCCGCCCCCCCGCCGTTTTCAGGTGTACTTGGCTATTAGGCCTGTTCGTCTTTGCAGAACTCCAAACTTCTGCAAGCTCCCATGCAAAACCTAAGGTTCAACAACACTAAAAAGTGCCTGGCCAACACATTCTGTTACAGGGGCAAGTATTGTTCAGGTCTTTGCTTCCTGTTACCCAGTATGAGAACTGTTTCTGAAGACCACCATGTTCTAGAAGCCAAATACCCTTTCCAAAAAGAAAAGGCCTCTACAAGATTGCTCCAAGTTTGAACTGTGCGTCTGTGAGGACCCCACCCACTCTTCCAGCTAAGACCCCCTTGGTTAGTAGGGTCCACTTCTTATTTTGGACTTCGTTGTTTAAACAGGCACCCCCTTTTACAGCCTAAGTGCCAAGGAGATGCAAAACTTGGGGAGTCTCCTAAAGGCACCTGGGTCTACAGGCATGGCAGTGCAAAATCCCAGGGAAGAAAAGGAAAGGCGTGCCGGCCTTACAAACTGATTAAGTGCTCGGGGTTCTCAGTAAGACTTCTCTATAAGACTTCATTTCATTCTTAATAACAAAAGACTTTTCAACACTAGAAAAGCCTGGGATCAGTGTTGCCTCTAAGCTGAGTTAGTGTGAGCTAGCTCAGAGGTTTTTTTTTTAGCCTCCGGTTCACAGATTTTTGCCTTCGCTCAGGGAGGAGAGCTCCAGAGCAAACTAATTTATGCAGTGGCCAAATCACCCACTCAAGACTTTCATGCCAGCAGCTCACGAAGTGGAATTTTTGCTCACAAGACTCCACAGCTTCTACCCAGGCCAAGGAAGTTGCTATTACATTAACCAACGCCCGGTTTCTCTTTTTCCTTTCTTTTTTTAAAAAACTCATCCAAGAAGGACACGTAAGCCATTGATTTATGCTCTATCCAGTTCCAGGAGCTCTTTTGACCCACCCAGAATTTTGTGTCAAGGCAGACCTGGCTCACCTCGACCCAATTAAAGTGTGTGGATCACGCTGCCTGACTCCGGCTCTTGGTGCCCATGCGGGTCTGGCTCACAGCAGTTAACTTTACACCAGCTGGTGAGATTCAAACTTTTTTTATCTTGACCCAATCCAAAGGAAGGGTGGCCCAAGTCCCACCTACCCTGGGGATCTTCTGTCCCTAAAAGAAGAATCCCATGCCACAGAAAACTGTTCCTCAGATCCCTGGTCCAGACATCTGCTAGTCAGAACGCTGGTTTCCTGCTGCGCCACGCAGGCTTCGTCTCCTGGCTTAGCCAGCTCCTCGCTTAACTCCCTGGACCTCAGCTATGTTTGCCCCTGGACCCCTCCAGACCAGTGCTCCCTTCTAAGCTGAGTTAGTGCGAGCTAGCTCACCGTTTTCTAGCCTCCGGCTCACACATTTTTTGTCTTCGTTCAGGAAGGAGGGCTCCAGAGCAAACTAATTTATGTGGCAGCCAAATCGCTCGCTCACAACTTTAATGCCAGTGGCTCACAAAGTAGAATTGTTGTTCACAAGACTCCACAGCTTAGAGGGAGGCATTGCTCCAGACCCCAAGCCCACAATTTGAGGTCGTACGTCCCTTTCCTAAAACTTCTCAGTTCTCTCCCTCCTTCCTTTCATAAGTGTGCCCTCTTGCTGGTGTGTCTGTGCGTGGGCAGTTACTTTGGGGGTTACTTCCCGGGGCCCAGTGTAAGTTCTTTACATTTATTTTGTATGCAATAAAGTTGCTCGTTACAATCACTCTCTCTCACTCCCTTTCTTCGTAATTTCATTTCAGGGGTAGCCCGACTGAGATCCACCCTGGCGTACACAAGCTTACAGGATCCGGCGTTTTTCCTTATCTGGAACCCCCTTTAAAACTAATTTCCCCTTCCCTGGGTCCAGTTTGGGTAGAACAGTCACCCACACAAAGTTCGTCCTTCTTGAATCCTGCCCACCCTCTGAGACACTGGGGCTCCTGGCGCCTCTCATTCTGGCCTCTGCCAGCCACCACACATACACACACACACACACACACACACACACACCAACGCACTTAACCTAGTTTGGTCATTGGTGGTGGGAAGTGCCGTCAAGACCCAGCCAACTTATGGCAACCCGCCTGAGGGACTGCCTTTCCCCATATGGACCCCAGAGAGCGCTGTGATCGGGGATCTAGAACCGACTGGTCCTCCTAAGTGTGAAGGAGGCCAGGCTGGCGACGACCAGGGCCGGGGCTTTTTCGGTGGTGGCTCCACTCTGGTGGAATGAGCTCCCAGAGACCAGGGCCCTGCGGGACCTTCTACAGTTCTGCAGGGCCTGTAAAACGGAGCTCTTCCGCCAGGCCTTTGGAGCAACCACCCCCAACCCCACTGCTATTACCATCGGGAATGCCAACTGACATCGTATGGCGAAGAGCCCTGACCCGCTGGACCCCTAATAACTGCCCGAGCCAATGCCCCCCCTTTATGACATCTGAAGACCAGTGATACCAACGCATAAGATTAGCATTTTATTATTATATCTGGTCTTAACATAGTATTTCAATGTTGTATTTATTACTTATATGCAGGGCTCTTTTTGTAGAAAAAGCCCAGCAGGGACTCATTAGCATAATGGGCCACACCCAACAGCAGGAACTCATTAGCATATTAGGCCACACCCCTGACAGCACAGCTCATTCGCATATTAGGCCTAGCATAGTATTTCAATGTTGTATTTATTACTTATATGTATTTTGGAATTTTACCTGTTGTTAGCCGCCCTGGATGGCGCTGCGGTGGCTCAAGTAGTTAAGACGCTAAGGTGTTTAGTCACGCCGGCCACATGACCACGGAAAACGTCTTCAGACAGCGCTGGCTCTTCGGCTTTGAAACGGAGATGAGCACCGCAACCCTAGAGTCGGACTCAACTGGCTTTCAAGCAAGGGGACCTTTACCGTTACCTAGCCGCCCTGAGGGCGAGATAAAAGCTTAACAAATAAATAAACAAATAAACCCCTGTGGGGTTTTGAAGAGATGATCAGAGCTGGTTTGCCCTTGCCTGGCTCTGCACACCAACCCTGGACTTCCTCGGTGGTCTCCCATCCAAGTAACCTCCATGGCTGACCCAGCTTAGCTTCCGAGATCTGATGAGATCAGGCGAGCCCGGGCCGTCCAGGTCAGGGCAATTTGATAATTCCTTTGAGTGATTAGCTGAATCTTACCGACCGAGACACGTCAGTGCCCTCTTTTTATTAATCAGTGTTTAAGAACAGAAGCGCTAAGCTTGCCTTCTAAAGGTAAAGTAAAGGTAAAGGTCTCCCTTGCTCGAAAGCCAGTCGAGTCCGACTCTAGGGTTGCGGTGCTCATCTCCGTTTCCAAGCCGAAGAGCCAGCGCTGTCCGAAGACGTTTCCGTGGTCATGTGGCCGGCATGACTAACACCAAGGCGCACGGAACGCTGTTCCCTTCCCACCGAAGGGGTACCTGTTTATCTACTTGCAATTTCTTGCTTTCGAACTACTAGGTTGGCAGGAGCTGTAATTAGAGACGGGAGCTCACTCCGTCATGCGGCGCACTCGGGTCTCGAACTGCTGAACTACCGACCTTCCACAGCCTGCAGTTCAGCGTCTTAACCACTTGAGCCACCGCAGCTCCGTCCTTCGAAAGACAACCACTCAAAAAAGTCCGCACCGTGCAACTATAACAGCGTGGGGGGGGGGTGTTCTGTGCATAGGGCCAGACGTGATGCTGTGGGACATGGTCAGCCGACCCGTGGCAGGCAAGCATAGTTGGTGTTTGGGGCTCGAACGCCACTTGTGCTTCAATTCACAGATCCGGGCAAAAATCACTTACGCATGAATAACCGCGAAGCTGGCGTACTGAGTCCAGACCCTTTGGTCCACTAATGTCAGTATTGCCTGCTCAGACCGGCAGCTCCTCTCCAGGGTCTCAAGGTCTTTCACATCATGTACTGCCTGGTCCTTTTAACTGGAGATGCCAGGGACTGACCCCGGGACCTCGTGCATGCAAAGTGGAGGCTCTTCCACTGAGCCACATCTTCTCCATACTTGATCCTGTCTAGTCCACCATTCTCTTTGACAGGCCAAATGTCTCTGGGACGTTTATAAGGAAGATGCAAGGGCATCGGCGTACCCCCATTTGTCCCCGGAATTCGGTCTTTCTAGGCACAGAAACACAGATATCCCCATTACAATATTCTGTCTGGTAGCACGTCTTCTTCCGTGGACAGGAAGTAGCAGCTTTGGGTAGGCAGGGGCACGGGGCGGAACGGTGGCGCGGCAGGGCCACTGGCAGCCGCCCGCCCACACCGCCGCCTTTTGGAAGGCAGCCAAGCGGCCCCTGCTGAGTCCAGGATCTGAAAAACCGACATACCTGGCTCGGCGTTCAGGCGACAGCTGTTTAAGAACTCGGCCGTGAAATAAATATCGACATCGCAGAAGAACATCAAGACCTCGCCTTTCTCCCAGGCTCTGGCACCCACATCTAGCCCTCGGCCACGATTGAACTCTTCGTTCAAGGACACAAGTGTGTAATTGTGGAAGTTAGTCTCTCTAGAAAGAAGAAGGAGAGAGAAATGAATAACTTTTCTCCCCTACGGCCCCTGGCACATCAGCTTGCGGATAAGATGCATCCCCGTAAGCCCCCCCTCCCCCGTGGTGCTTGTAAGTGCCACGTTCTGTGGTGCCCAAGTGTTTTTTCAGAAAGTGGGTGGGGGCAAGGTGGGCCTTTTGCCCAGCAAGGCATCTTGATTGGCTGTGCGGTTTTTTAAAAGCCTTGCTTTGGCGGCAGCTGCCACAGCAGCACACGTAGCCTCACTATGTGACTGAAGGTAAATGGTGGCAGCTATTGTGTGACTGCCTTTGCCTCGTGGGGCAGCCATTGTGTAGCAATCACTTTGTGGCCGCGCCCTCCACTGTTTCAGAATTCCAAAGATGCTCAAAAAGGTTGGGGGGGACTCCCCGCCCCGACATAAGCTTTGCATGGCCATGGTCCAGCACATCCGAACTTCTGCACGCCGCCGTGTGGGAAAGCACTACGAAACAGAGAAAAACACCGTGATTAATGGCCACCCTCATATGCAATAATGTATCTAGAAATTATACCTATAAATCAAAACACACTTTTTAACAACTCGTCTCTAAAAATGTAATTGACAATTTTTACAAGCCCGCACATCATGAACGGATTCACGACCTATGCAAAATTCAACAAGAGTAGGCTTATGTTTTCACAGTGCAGACAGAGTCAAAAAAATTACAGCGGAAAAATAGTTCAACTGGCTGTATACACACAAACCCATAAACCAAATGATAAATCTGTCCAAATAACTTCACCATTCCAATTAATGCTACTGCCTACAGAGTAATCTACAAAGGCACGAAATGATATACACCACCCTTTTGGTGTTACGATTAGTAAACTGAGACAACTTGAAGGTATACAGACTCTGTGGATGATAAAATTCCCTTACACCCGATAAGCTTAGTACCGTTAAAGGAATTTCATCATCCACAGGGTCTGTATATCTTCAAGTTATCTCAGACAATAAAACTGTCAACTAAATTTTTGGATATGAGTTGTTAAAAGTATGTTTGATTTATAGACATAATTTCTAGATACATTATTGCATATAAGGGGTAGCCATTAACCACTGTATTTTTCTCTACTTTGTAACTCATTATGCTGTGATCCTGTTTTGTGTAATTGACATGTGGGGAAGGACTGGCATGGTCAGACACCTGTTCATTATGTAGGAGGTCCCACCTCCTTAACCAGTAACAGGGACAGTGTGCACTCCTTGTCCTTTCTTCTGGAAAGTCCTCCTCCCAGCTGAAAATGGAAGATTGTCCCAGAAATGAAGGTAAGCTGCAGCAGCCATTTCGTGGCGGCCCTTGCCTTCTGTGGCAGCCATTTTGTGCCTTCTCCCACCACGCTGTATCAGAATTCCAAAGGCGCCCAACAGGCTCAGAAAGGTTGAGGACCCCTGCCGCAGATGGTTTACCTAAGCCCTTCTTTATGTTCTTAAACAGGCTAAGGTATTTATATCTGAGGCTGGCATACTGAAAGTTACTTTATGCTGGTCCAAGTAAAGAACTGCATAAGGCTATGGAGCTGAAAAACAGGTGAGTTATTTTCCCCTTTAATTTAAGGAGTGTCAAGGTGATGGCATCTTGTTTACTACTTATTTGAATGTGAATTGTTAGGCAAGATAATGCCATTCCCCTACCAGCTTAGATTTTTTTTGGTTTGTATTTGTATTTTCATATATACATGTGTGTGCATGTGTGTGCACCTGGAAGTCATAGCAACCTCTGGTGACTGACCCCTACTGGGGGCCTGGAGGGTATTCAGAGAGGTGGCTGAATAGAGCCTGCCCTCGCCTCCTGACTGCTGGTATTCCATGGAGGTCTCCCATCCAAGGACTTGCCAGAGTCGACCCTGCTTAGCTTCCAAGATCTGATGAGATCCGGCTTGCCTGGGCTATCCAGGTCAGGGTTTAGCTTAGATATATTTTGATATGTAAATATCTTCCAATATTTAGTATTCTCTGTTTCCCATTATGCTACTAGATCATCTACATTTCCTACCTGGGAAGAATACCCCTTAGGTTCAATAAAGGTTGTCTTATTTAATGCATCTTAAACTGAACCTGTGAACAAAATTCTACAAATGTTCAAGGTGAATTTGACAAACTGGTTCTAAACAACACAAACAGAGGCTGGTACATTGGTGCCCACATGGGATACTAAAAAACAGACTGCTATTTCTCACTAGGATGTTCTGAGAACTATAGGACTAAGCACAGTAAGTCAACCATTTGAAAGTTAACACCTAGTTTCCTTTTGCTACTAGCTCAATAAAACATGTGGTAATATCTAGAGATGTAAAATTTCTGGAAATTTTGAAGCTCGGAAAAAAACCCGGGTGTTTTTTTAAAAAAAAATATGGAAATTTTCGGAAAAATTGAAAAAAATTGTATATTAGCACTTCTTTTGTCTTTTCCAGATTGAAAGCCATTCTGTTACTTTAGGAACATAAAATATGACTATGGACATTTTTACTTGGCATGAAATTATCACAACTAGCATATTAAAAAGATAGTGTATCCAAACAATTATTACAAACAGAATACCCACCCACATGCAAAAACAAAACTGAAACCTTTTAATTTTCTTCTGACAATCGCACCTCCTAAAGGAAGAAATGCATCTTGTTCTTGCATGGGAGAGTTCAGTTTGTAACCTAGGACTTGCTTGTCCTCAGTGCACAGAAATTAGATCAATCCGATACCATTCATACTTTTTAGAAATGATTTGGAAAATATTTGAACACCTTGTCTTAAAGTAGTTTATTCATCATGTTAAAATAAAACGTTCCATAATCAATTTTTTTCTTTTTGTTTTTTCAATTTTTCCAGTTTTTCGGAAAAAAACAAAAAAGGTTTCAGGAAAAAAACGGGGGGTGGGGGGAAACGGTTTCCCCCCGAATTTTTCTGGGGTTTTTTTCCGGGCCTTCACATCTCTAGTAATATCTGGTATCTACATGGTCCTTTGAAACTTCTCATTTGCTCATTTCCATCCACCCTTCCCACATCCAGGCACTGTATCTTTCCTCGCTTACCTGGGAACATAATTATGCTAATATAACCAGCTTCTTCTCCAGGCTGGTAGCAATGGCAGGGCTCCCGAGGGCACAAACCCCATTCCAAACCTGCCCTGTCCCCCACCCCGAGGCCACCCTCACCTTGATCTCCTGCCCTAGCTGGGAGTGAGGCGCCAGGGTGGGCCATTCTCCACGGCTCTTGCTGCACTGAGCACGGCAGCCTGCTGGTGCTTCTGCACGCTGAGGCCGAAGCCCGCCCAGCCCCGGTGTTCTCGGACCGAAAAGCTGCAGAACCAGGCCCATGGCTGCTGGGCACGTGGCAAAAGTCATGTCTGCCCTTTCGCAGCCTAATTGGAGTTTGCTGGCCTCTGGACTCCAGCTCTCCAAAGCAAAGCAGGGAGGGGGTAGGAGGGCTGGTTGCACAGGCACAGTAACGGTCCGAGGCGGGCCTGCCCAGGTGCCTCTCGGCTTCCTTTCCCCTGCTTAGCTCACCAGGTAGATGGTTCCTCTCGGCTTCCTTTCCCCTGCTTAGCTCACCCGGTAGATGGTGCCTCTCGGCTTCCTTTCCCCTGCTTAGCTCACCCGGTAGATGGTGCCTCTCGGCTTCCTTTCCCCTGCTTAGCTCACCCGGTAGATGGTGCCTCTCGGCTTCCTTTCCCCTGCTTAGCTCACCCGGTAGATGGTGCCTCTCGGCTTCCTTTCCCCTGCTTAGCTCACCCGGTAGATGGTGCCTCTCGGCTTCCTTTCCCCTGCTTAGCTCACCCGGTAGATGGTGCCTCTCGGCTTCCTTTCCCCTGCTTAGCTCACCCGGTAGATGGTGCCTCTCGGCTTCCTTTCCCCTGCTTAGCTCACCCGGTAGATGGTGCCTCTCGGCTTCCTTTCCCCTGCTTAGCTCACCCGGTAGATGGTGCCTCTCGGCTTCCTTTCCCCTGCTTAGCTCACCCGGTAGATGGTGCCTCTCGGCTTCCTTTCCCCTGCTTAGCTCACCCGGTAGATGGTGCCTCTCGGCTTCCTTTCCCCTGCTTAGCTCACCCGGTAGATGGTGCCTCTCGGCTTCCTTTCCCCTGCTTAGCTCACCCGGTAGATGGTGCCTCTCGGCTTCCTTTCCCCTGCTTAGCTCACCCGGTAGATGGTGCCTCTCGGCTTCCTTTCCCCTGCTTAGCTCACCCGGTAGATGGTGCCTCTCGGCTTCCTTTCCCCTGCTTAGCTCACCCGGTAGATGGTGCCTCTCGGCTTCCTTTCCCCTGCTTAGCTCACCCGGTAGATGGTGCCTCTCGGCTTCCTTTCCCCTGCTTAGCTCACCCGGTAGATGGTGCCTCTCGGCTTCCTTTCCCCTGCTTAGCTCACCCGGTAGATGGTGCCTCTCGGCTTCCTTTCCCCTGCTTAGCTCACCCGGTAGATGGTTCCTCTCGGCTTCCATTCCCCTGCTTAGCTCACCCGTCAGGTTGAGGTAGGGGGCAACTGTGGAGAGGACTTCGGCTGTGGACTCGGGACGGGCAGAAGGAAGTCCTTTCAAACAACCATGGCTCTGAGCACAGAGGAGACCGTAGGTTTTTTTTGGGGGGGGGGGCTTTTCTCTGGCTCCTCTTGTCACCATTTTATTTGATTTATTTTTATTTTATTATTTTATTTATTTGGGGGGGGTGATGTTGGAAGTGACGTCGTGCCTCCCTGGTGCCCACCCCCACCGACAATTTCTGGCCACAGGCCTGCCAGTCTACTAATAAAAAACCCAAGCAGCTAATTGCCACTACACACATACACTCCACACTAAGTTTTTTTAAAAAATAGTCAGGCTTGATTTTCTCAACTCACCTAGCGACCGACTCTAAGATGCTCTTGACTTCAGAAAGCCCTTCTTGGCCAAAATATACTACAGTGAGGTGAATCCGCTTGTCCTGATTAATGCACACTTCCCTAGAAAAGCAAAACAACATCAGGTGTCCATTGCTCTAGCCACCTAACAAAAGGCCTTTCAATCAAACATTTTCAGTTTAGAAGAGGCAAGTACAAAATAAAATATTAAAAGTCAAAAAAAAAAAAGAAGAAGAGGCAAGTATCAAACACACACACAGAGCCCTACAGCTTCCAAACACATTTTATTACATAAGAAGAGCCCTGCTGGATCAGACCAATAGTCCATATAGTTTAGAGGATTACTGCCTCTGAATTTGGAAGTTCCCCTCAGTCACCATCAATGTTCCCTCTCAGCTGTGGAGTCTTGTGAGCAAAAATTCTACTCTGTGAGCGACTGGCATTAAAGTTGTGAGCAGCTGATTTGGCTACTGCATAAATCAGATTGCTCCGGGGCCGTCCTTCCTGACCTATGACAAAAACGTGTGAGCTGGAGACTATAAAAAATATGAGCTAGCTCACACTAACTCAGCTTAGAGGGAACACTGGTCACCATGGCTAGTAGCCATGGATAAGACTCCTCCTCCATGAATCTAACTCCCTTTTAAAGCTGTTTATTCCTGTGGCCATCACTACATCCTCTGGCAGTGAATTCCACATTTAAATCACTCTCCGTGTAAAGTAGTATTTCCTTTTCTCCATCCTGAACCTACTGCCCATCATCTTAATCGGATAACCTTGCATTCTGGTATTTTGGGAGAAAAGGTTCTTTTTGTCCACTCTCCCCCCTCATGCATAATTTTATAAACCCCTGTCATGACCCCCCCCCCGTCATTGCTTTTCTCAACTGAAAAGTCCCAGACTCTTCAACCTTTTCTCATAGGGAAGGGGTTCCAACTCAGAAACCGATCTAAACTAATCACGAGGTTAGTGTGGCGTCCTTCTTGAATTATAGCAATAAGTGGGTGAAGTGTCTTCTAAATGAATGGCAGAGTTCCAATTTAGGTGTCTCTTGGCTACCCCTCTGTTAAGAAAGTAAAGGTAAACGTTCTCTTGCTCGAAAGCCAGTCGAATCCGACTCTAGGGTTCCGGTGCTCATCTCCGTTTCAAAGCCGAAGAGCCAGCGCTGTCCGAAGACGTTTCCGTGGTCATGTGGCCGGCATGACCAAACACCAAGGTGCACGGAACGCTGTTACCTTCCAACCGAAGTGGTACCTATTTATCTACTTGCAATGTCTTGCTTTTGAACTGCTAGGTTGGCAGGAGCTGGAACGAGAGACGGGCGCTCACTCCATCATGCGGCGCACTCGGGTCTCGAACTGCTGAACTACTGACCTTCCACAGCCTGCAGTTCAGCGTCTTAACCACTTGAGCCACCGCAGCTCCATGCTGAGCTCAGTTAAGAAAGGGGAAATGCTAATTCACTAACCCAATGGACAGTAAGGATTACAATCCACAAGGTCTGAACTCTAGCATGCAGCACAGACCAATGATGTCTTACACATTTTAAACTCAAACTCACTACTCTGCATAAGAGTTGGAAAAGCCAGTGGTCTCTGATTTCTCTGAATCATGCCCGGATCTTATGGCACACTAGAAGAAGAAGAAGAGGAGATTGGATTTATACCCCGCCCTTCACTACCCAAAGGGAGTCTCAGAGCAGCTTACAAACTCCTTTCCCCTCCCCTCCCCACAACGGACACCCCGTGAGGTAGGCGGGGCTGAGAGAGCTCTGACAGAAACTGCTCTTTTTCAAGGACAGCTCTGACAGAACTATGGCTTGCCCAAGGTCATCCAGCAGGTGCAAGTGGAGGAGTGGGGAATCAAACCCGGTTCTCCCAGATCAGAGTCCGCGCACTTAACCACTTCACCAAACACACCTTACTTATCTTCCAGTAGAAAAATTACACTCGATGGCTTTAGGCATGGTTTCCAATGCACTTACCTGAAGTTTTGCATGAACTGGGCAAAAACCTCTGTCCTTCCAGCAAGGGGGACAATAATGTTGATCATGGACCTGGAGATGTCCACAGTTTCGCTCTTGACCTTCATTAGGGGCCCAAAGGGCCGGAAGAGAGTGACATGCCTGTACTCCATATCCTCTGCCTTCTTGTAGAACAACTCATACTGTGTCCCTTTGTCTCTCTCAGTGCGGTAATAACCTTAGGAACAATCCACAAGAGGAACCGATTAAGTCACAAATTTAAAACTCAGTGACAAAGACTCTGTTGTTTTGGGAATTACTACACAGGAAGAATACAGCAAATTTAAGGTTGTAAATCAGCCAGATGCATTACCAAATAAAGAGGAAGGAACAAAACAAATCCCAGGCGCATAAATGTGGATTATTACTGCGATTAGGTCTGCTTTTCTCACTGAGAGTCAAGGTGAATTACACAGTGTAAGTCAAGTACAGTCAACAGGATGGGACATCCAATGAACAATACAATCCAGAAATCTAAAAACAAACATCTCTAACAGAGCTAAAACAAAGCATGAGGTTTTCAACATGATACATTAAGCAGTGTAGAAACTACCTAGTCTAGAGCACACTTAGAGTAACAAGTCACAGTCCTTATGCCTTTACCAAGGCAAGTCCTATTTCCCTGTGCAAAAGCCCTCTCACATAGTTCTGCTTTGCACAGTGTGCAGAAAGGAAAATGGGAGCCCTCCTATCTAGGGATGGGCACAAACCAAACGATGAAGCAAAATTCATCACAAATTTTGCCCTGTTCATGGTTTGCAAACAGAAGTTTGTAACACGTCTACTGTCACAAACTTGCATGGCCTTTTAAAGCAGTTTGTGGCGGTTCGTAGATGGAGCAGAAAGAGCCCTTCAACATCTTCTGAACATGAATGAATAGCGAAGATTACAGAAAGTATGGAAATGGACAGATTGACCTTGATGCTAAAAAGCGCAAATGGAAGAAGACTTTGTTGGACTTGGACTTCGTTTTATAATTGGGTAAGAGAGAAATATAAAGATATGACATTTTTAATATTGCAATAGTAAAAAAGCTTTTATGAACTTTTCAACTTCACAGCTTTTCGGTGTATAACATGAAATGATAAGCAGAGGAAAGTTACATGCAGGAAATCATTACTTTTGTTCTCTCCCCGGCCTTTCCCCTTCCCCCTTCTCCGATTCTTATGTATTTTAAAAACTTAATAAAAATTAAAAAAACAAATAATAAAGGGACACTGAGTCCCTTCAAACTTCTGCTTTCTGTTCCCCGTGGAAGCCACAGAAACAGCTGGGCGCTGGGGAGGCGTTCCCTACTGCTGCTGTTTTGGGCTGTCTTGTGCAGTCCCTTTAACCTTTAAAGGGACTGCGGGAGACAGCCCGAAACAGCTGAATGGTGGGGAGGAAGCAGCTCCCCACTGCTTAGCTGTTCTTTGGGCTTCCTCCAAACCCCATTGAAAGGGACTGTGGTCCCTTTCAACAGGGTTTACAGGGGCATGAACCACAAACTAGTTTGGTTCATGGTTCAGCCACAAACCGAACTGAATGACCTTTTCCTGGTTTCTGCCCATCCCTATTCCTAACCTCCTCAGGGAGGCCATTCCGTAAGATGGGATCCACAACACAGGAAGCACGAGTAAGGATGGCTATCAATTCTGCAGGAAGAGCATAGGTAGAGAGGCAGTCCCACAGATAAGAGGGACCAAGGCCATGAAGGGTTTTGTATCTGATTGTTAATATCTTGAATTGAGCCCATAATTGACGGGCAGCCAATAGAGCGACTGCAGAATGAGAGTGATATGCATTCTCTCCCAATAATAACCTAGCTGCAGCATTTTTCTGGGTCACAGAGGCCAAGCAGAGCACAAGGAGAAAGCTCCATGTTCGATCCCTGGCATTTCCACATAGAGGATTCCAGAGATCTAAGACTGGGAAGGACCTTTGCCCGAAACCCCTTAGCAAGCTGCGACGCATCTCCGAAGGAACAATGATCCGACTGTATAGGGCCGTCGTGCCTGAACTACTCCCACAAGACACAAACGGAGGCATTTCTCATGGCCTTAAAATATTAGCCAGACTGCTTACTGCAGACTCCACTTTGCAGAAACCCAGAGCTCAAAATAAAAGTCAGCACACACCTTCATTATCTATCGGAGAATTTTATTGGCAGATTAAGATGCTAAGTAGGTCAAGTCCTACCCTAAGCAGATGATGATTTGGCTCGACTGTGCTAATCTGCAGCTCTTAATCCTTTTGAGGAGATCAATACGTACAATCAGTTTACTGACTTTTCGTAGAATACATTCGTGATGTTGCTTTTTTAAAATCTAAGCAGCGGGATGGCCACATCTTGTCCTCTGGGGAGATTTCGCCTGGCTAGATCCTTAAAGGGTTTTATAAGAATTATTTTGTTGATTAAGATTAGTTGTTGAAATGCCCATTTTCAATCTTTTCCCCACATACGCTGCTTCTTCTATAAGTTCGTTGCAGAGAATGTTGACGAACGAGGAAGGTGAATTGGCAGAAGAGAAGCACCTTGATTTTTTTTTAAAGGTAACCCCTTACATCCAATGCTCCCTCTAAGCTGTGGAGTCTTGTGAGCAAAAATTCTACTCTGTGAGCTACTGGCATTAAAGTTGTGAGCAAGCGATTTGGCTACTGCATAAATTAGCCTGCTCTGGAGCCATCCTTCATGAGCGGAGACAAAAATGTGTGAGCCGGAGGCTAAAAAACTGTGAGCTAGCTCACACTAACTCAGCTTAGAGGGAACACTGCTTACATCTATAATGCAACCCGGCAGTATTCAGAAGCCCTGGACTAAAATGATGATGCATTGGGCAGCCAAAGACAACGAGATTGTTGTCTGAAGGAGATGCGTCTATTTAGGCATTAAAAGCAGCTATTGTTTCCTCTGGCCTGCTTCAGAACCCTCTCACTGAAAGAGGTATATTATTCTCTTCCCATTTATTTCCTTGATGAATACATTGGGAAATCAACTGTGGCAGATCTTGAACTGAACAGGCACAATTGCATTTGCAGCGATTTTAGACCTGCTGCTCAAAATCCAGCCTTTTTTTAATCTTTGCCTGGCTGGAAAGAACGGAAAGGGGAATTTGTTCAGGGGAAAAGTTTTGAGCATGGAATTCTTAATGAGCAACCTCATCTCTAGGTATGCACTTACTGAATAAAGTACTCTTCATCTGCCTTTCTGTGTGACCAGTAGTCTGGGTACTCAGTGCTGGCAACTGAACCGATCGTCCTTAAATCTTGGTCCTGACAGATTTTCTTTGGCTTGGCAAGCCAGCCCGAAAATTTAGGAGCTAGACATACTTTTTCAGTCTTCAGAATTTATACCTTAATGGCTGGGCTTTCTAACGATTGCTACCACAAAACCTAATTCGTCACAGTTTCGTGTCTTTTTTTTTTAATAAAAGCTATTAGTGTTGTAGCATATAAATTGTAGCATATAAATTAGTGTTGTAGCATAAAACAACCCTGGTTGTTATCACAACGAAAAACTAACCTCTCTCCCTCACCTAAATAAGCTTTGTACTTCTATTTAGATTAGATCCAGTTAGCCCTGAATCGCCAAACCATCCTCTATTTCATCAGATCTCGGAAGCCGTGCAGGGCTGATTCTCCTTAGTATTTGGATGGGAGACCACTAAGGAATTGCAGCACTGCTACGCAGAGAGAGGCAATGGTAAACCACCTCTGACCGTCTTTTGCCTTGAAAATCCTATAGGGACATGGCACCTTATACACAAAAGACATTGTTACACACACAAAAAAAGACTGCTCAAAGTCCCAGATGCCACAATGGAATTACTAGAGACCACAACACCCTGGGATTTCTGGAGCTCTGATCTAATAGCAAACTGGTTGGCCTCTTTGTGCCTGACAAGAGCCTCATCGCAGCTGCCCAAAGATAGGGGTCTTGACCTACTTTGGGGGCTTCCCACGTCCCCCAGAAAACTATGACCTTGCAAAATAAACAAAACACAACACCAGCTGAAGACCAAATATGCTTCAGATGGAATGCGGAGTCTAAATTAAAAGGGAAAGACTTCACGTTCCTGGGATCCCAGATCACCGCAGACTGTGACTGCAGCCATGAAATTAAAAGACGCCTGCTCCTTGGGAGGAAAGCGATGGCGAACCTAAACAGCATGATAAAAAGTAGAGACATCACTCTGCCAACAAAAGTCCGCATGGTCAAAGCAATGGTATTCCCAGTAGTCATGTATGGCTGCGAGAGTTGGACTATAAGGAAGGTCGAGCGCCGAAGAATAGATTCTTTTGAACTATGGTGCTGGAGAAGACTCCCCTTGGACTGCAGTCCCTTGGACTGCAAGGAGATCGAATCAGTCAATCGTAAAAGAAATCAACCCTGACTGTTCCCTGGAAGGCCAGATAATGAAACTGAAGCTCAAATACTTTGGCCACCAAATGAGAAGGGAGCACTCACTGGAGAAGACCCTGATGCTGGGAAAGATTGAAGGTCAAAGAAGACGGGGACGGCAAAGGATGAGATGGTTAGACAGTGTCATCAATGCAACGAACATGAAATTGAGCCAACTTCAGAGGACGGCGGAAGACAGGAGGGCCTGGCGGGATCTGGTCCAGGGGGTCGCGAAGAGTCGGACTCGACTGTGCGACTGAACAACAACAACAGATAGGAGAGGTCTTGGACGTTTACTCTAAAGCTACTTGCATCTCTACAGATCATTTCTGGCACAAGTGCTCAGTCCACTGTGGACTAGGTCACCATGTTATGGAAATGGGTTGCTTTTAAGTGTTCAGACGGCGTTCCCAAAAGTCATCTGCAGAGCTGTCTCTGTTGCTTTTATGGTAAGCAGGCCTTTGGGAAACATAATGTAGTATGGAAATGGGTATGTTGACTGCCACTTAGATCTGCATCTAATCTCTGCTTGAGCTTGGCAGAGGTGATGGTTTATTCGAGTTCAGCATCACCTCCTCAGCCCCATACCCTTTGCTTCGACCTGGAGTCAGCTACACAGTACTTTATTAATAGACTCATTCCTCCTAATCCACAGTATGAAGAATTCATTTCTATGACTAATGCTGTTTGGAAACTAACCCACTTGCCCCAAGCATTTTTTTAAAAGAAGAACTTTTGCAATTACCCAGGAAAGCATAATTAAAAAGCACACGGTGATTCGCGTGTTTTCCCAGACTTTCATTTCCTAACAGTGCCCTTGCATTATCGTTACCAAGAAGAATTATGGACACCAATACTTAAAATAATTATTTGGCACTGAATTCAGAAGCATTTCGCAGAAGGGAGGAGCTTGAGGGGGGGGAAATGAACATGATTTATCAACCCGCACATTTTTTATTAAATCATATCCCTGTATTATACAGCCTCTGTTAGAAGGCAGAGAAGGTAGATTGCGTGTCCCTCTACAAGGTTGCTTCCGACTAGACAATATATGGACTAAGCAAATTCAGTTAAGAGTGTGATCCTTGAAACAGTCACACCCTTCTAAGCCCAATGATTCCAATAGACCATTCAACATCACAGTAATCCAAGTCTATGCCCCAACCACTGACGCAGAGGAGGCTGAAGTGGACTGGTTCTATGAAGACCTACGACACCTCCTAGAACTAACACCAAAAAAAGATGTCCTCATCATCATAGGGGAATCATAGGGGACATTCCATCATAGGGGACTGGAATGCTAAAGTAGGAAGTCAAAAGGTAACCGGAATAATGGACAAGTTTGGCCTTGGAGAACAAAATGAAGCCCGGCAAAGGCTAACAGAGTTTTGTCAAGAGAACATGCTGGTCACAGCGAACACCCTCTTCCAACAACCTAAGAGGTGACTCTACACGTGGACATCACCAGGTGGGCAACACTGAAATCAGACTGACTATATCATTTGCAGAAAAAGATGGAGAAGCTCTATACAGTTAGTAAAAACAAGACCTGGAACTGACTGTGGTGCAGATCATGAGCTACTTACTGTAAAATTCAGGCTTAAACTGAAGAAAGTTGGGAAAACCACTACGCCATTCAGGTTGGACCTAGATCACATCCCTTATAAATATACAGTGGAGGTGAAGAATAGGTTTAAGGGACTAGATTTGATAGACAGAGTGCGTGAAGAACTATGGACGGAGGTTCGTGACATTGTACAGGAGGCAGCAATCAGCACCATCCCAAAGAAAAAGAAATGCAAGAAAGCAAAGTGGCTGTCTGATGAGGCTTTACAAATAGCAGTCTTCTTGCAGTCCAAGGGACTCTCAAGAGTCTTCTCCAGTACCATAGTTCAAAAGATGGTAGTGGTGGGCAGCTCCTAATTGAAGGCCTGGTGGAAAAGCTGCCAGGCCAGGCCAGGCCTACCCCTGCTGCCAGTTTGAGAGGACTGACCCCTTTATTTCCACCCCCGGCACAAGGCCCACACCTTCAAGGAGGTGCACAGCTTCCCCACCCTCCAGTCTATCCAGCAGAGGCTGTTTTAAGGTGGGAACCACCTGATAACCCGCAAGCCTCATCAGACAATGGCCTTGTCCACTTTCCTAAAACATGGAGTGGTGCCACATTGGTGGAATGAGGAAAGAGCCAAAAGTGTCTTCCAAGCCACTGAGTATCACTGCTCTAGGTTATTCCCCCCTCCCAAAGTTAAAAGGGAAAGATAAAACTGTGAAGTAATGGCGTCTGAGCTTTTTATACCCAATTTGGAAAGGTAGGGAGTAAATATTTTTAAAAACCCAGGTGAAGTGACAATTATCACTAACAGTGAAGTGACTGCCCACTGGAATGAGCGAGGCAATTGCAAACCGAGTCACCTACAGCCCAGGTAGGGATCTCATCACACTTCGGAACTCTGAGGATAGGCAGAAAAATGTGACTTTGCAAATTCAAGAAAGTCTGGGGGGTCCAGAGTGCTCCCCTTCCAGGACCCTCCCAGTCTGTCTGAGCTAGTTTACAGATTATCTTCGCCATAACTGATTAAAGAGAAGAAGCACAGCCTTATTATTATCACAATGCCTGCCGACCTCAAGTTTTGGCAGCCTATGCTTTTCCTTTCATTCTGCCTTTACTACTGGGTTACGGACCCCCTTCGTCCTGTTCAGGGATTTCTCATCTGTTTCTTCATGTCAACCACAGCATTTTCGGGTTTCGCCGTATGACTACAGAACATCACTAGCCGTTTTGTGAAACGGTTAACATTTTCAAGCCTGTTACGTAAGTTTCTTCAGATGCTGTAATATTAAAGTTTCGCTCATTTCCTGACCAAAATCCACATTTTATTTAGTGGCTGAGTGAAACGAAATTCTTTCACAAAACGACCAGTTTCCAAATATGACTAATATCCTCCCGTTTGTAAATTCACAGACCCATGAGTGTCCCCATAGCAACTGACTCAATTCAAATCCTGCTCGTGACTAGCCAAGTTCTCACTGAGACGTACACCGAGGCTTGACTGAATGATCTCAAGATAGCCCCATGTGCGCTGTTATTTCGGTAATTGCTTTGCAAGCTGGCATTACCTCCAACAGGATGTCTACACTTCACACTAATGAGATGTCGCCAGCAAAATCTGCTGTCTCAGCCTATCCATCCAAACTTGCCTTGTCAAGCAGTTGCTCTTCAAATCCAAATTAAACATGTACCCGTGCCAAGTCAAAGGCTGCTTGGTCAGCTAAACACTTAGTCATGTCCCTTAGATTCAGGTGGGTAGTTGTGTTGGTCAGAAGCAGCAGGATGAAGTTTGAGTCCGGTGGCACCTTTAAGACCAACGAAGCTTAATTCTGGGTATAAGCTTTTGTGTGCATGCACACTTCCTCTATAGCCAGAATGAAACATTGTTGATCTTAAAGGTGACAATGGACCAGTGTTCCCTCTAAGATGAGTTAGTGCGACCTAGCTCACAGTTTTTTAACCTCCGGCTCACACATTTTTCTCTTAGCTCAGGAAGGATGGCTCCAAATCACACTGATTTATGCAGCAGCCAAACCGCTCGCCCACAACTTTAATGCCAGGAGCTCACAAAGTAGAATTTTTGCTCACAAGTCTCCACAGCTTAGAGGAAACATTGCACTGGACTCAAACTTTGCTCAATAACCAGGCTTTCTTTTAACTGAATCAAAGGGGTGGGGAAGATTCTTAGGACATTCCAGCAAAGAACATTCTGTAAGAATGCTGAATGTTGCTGGGGGGCGGGGGGGGGGGGTGAAAAAAAGAGATATTACGTGCCATCCAAGCCTGAAGCATTCCAACTGGGTTACGACTGTATGAAGTGACCAGATATGCACAATGTTAAAACCAGCAAAGGGAACAAAATATTAGGGAAGGGAAGGTTTAGTCATCGGGTGTCAGGGTTGCTTAATTCCGACCAAACTCTTATGTTTTTTTGGCCAGTGCTGTCTGTTCATGCACGCCGGACTACAGGTTAACCTCCACCTCTTTCTAAAGAAAGTGATGTTCTAACTTAGAGACCAGGAGGCCCAGAAAAATAAACTGGAAGCATTCAAAGCATGCATAATCCACCCCCCCAGCCTCCACCCCCCACCCAGTTTTTTCCCCAAACAGAAAAACTGAAAATTTCTGGAATGAGTAAAGTGCTTAAGGCAAGATTTTTTTCTTAGTCAAAACATGCAGTATGAAGATGGTATGAAGAGGGTTTATACAAAACAAATCTGGAGTCTATTTTCAAGGATACGATGACTTGTTTAAATGTGGCTGACCTTGTCCACAATTAACAAGCCACCATGCCTATGAGAACACACTACTGAAGGACCTTAAATGTTTTCGGTGTCACACAGTTCAACTTGATATCCAAAACACAAGCCCTATTATGACTGTATAAGGCAGTTTCACATGGGTGCTGTCCTTGAGCAGAGTCTGGAACCTCCGCTCTTGCCCTCGTTTTCATCTCCTCTTTTGGGTCACACGACGACCCTGCAGTGTAGCTGGGCAGGGAAATGGAGGGAAACCCCTTTAAAGGGCTGAAGGGGGTGGAGCTGCGATGCGCCATTTTGAAAACAGATCTTAGCTCCAGGCCGGCTGCCTATAGTAACAAGCAGAAACTCACCCACAGCCACTCCACATATTCTACTCTGAACCGGAGAGGATCAGGTTTATTTTTAAACTCCTGCTTAAAGCGGAAAACTCCAGGAACCACAATAATTGTGCTGGGAATGAAGACTGGTGCTCCCTTTAATGTAGGAGCTTCCTGGTTTCCATGCGGGAAAGAACCTCGGATAAGACCCTCCCTTTCCCCCCCCCCCCAAAAAAAATTCCTTTAGGGTAAAGGAGAATCCAGGTTTGTTTTTTTCTTCCATGGTTTTAAGACTTCCAGAAATTTTACATCTTTAGTTACATCGCTGTGGCCCGCAGCTCGCCCATCCAAATGATTTCCTGCTACATAAGAATTCAAGAGCTTCTTTAATCTGAGTATGAAGACACTGGATGGGACACAGAAGAAATGCGATCTTTTCTGCAAGCGTTGTTCTCTAGGGAACTACACTAACCGCAGCACTTTGGACTTTCATACGCTTTGCGTGTATTCAAAGTACTTCTCATACATTATGTACAACACAGTAAGTGCGCTGTAAAGTGAAGAACAAACCAAGTCAATGAAACGCCTGAATGCCTTGGAGCAGCTAAATTCAAATATGCATATGGTGAGGGATATAGCAGACACAAAACACCCACGCACGCACACAGCAGCGATACTTACCATTGTGACGTGTTATGCCGAAAGTGACAGTCTCAAAAAAATCTTGGACCTGAAGATTTACAACCAGCCTAAGAATTCATTGCTGCATTTTACGACTGCCTTTTTGGAAACTAAGACTGCACGATTAAAAAAAAGGAAGGTTCCTGCTGCGCTTGGCTCAAGCACAGGTCTGGCCCATTACATACTCGCTTCAAAACGGCAATGGAAAGTGCCAAGTATACCTAGTCTAGGATTACTAAAAAATGTTCCACTACACGACTCTAAAAACGGTTGCTAAGAACACGGCTAAAACTCAGTACGAGCAGCCTGTTCAACTGGCGACCCGTGAAGCAGAACTTGGGACTTTAAAAGTACCAGTTATATGGACAGGGACAGGCTGCAGGAAGGCAAAGTCAGAAGGCGAAATAGGATGGCCTTCATAAAATCAGAGGACCTCTGATTCACAACACCGCCAATTCACAACACCTGTTTTGTTCAAGCAGAAGTCGATTGTGAAGCAAGAGACCAAATTTCGAAAGGGGAAAGTAATATACTTGATTGGTACGATTTACCACCAAATAAGACACCGGCTACTAGTGACCAGTGTTCCCTCTAAGCTGAGTTAGTGTGAGCTAGCTCACAGCTTTTTAGCCTCCGACTCACAGATTTCTGTCTTAGCTCGGGAAGGATGGCTCCAGGGCAAACTAATTTATGCAGCAGCCAAATTGCCCGCTCAAAACTTTAATGCCAGGAGCTCACAAAGTAGAATTTTTGCTCACAAGACTCCACAGCTTAGAGGGAACATTGCTAGTGACGTATCCTGGCCTGCTAGATACTTCAAAATCAGGGGAGATTTCAAGTCCTAGACAGGCTTATTGGACCTCTGGCTCCCCCACCACCACCACCCTGCCCGACCATCATACATTGTTGTGGGCCAGAGGTGACGTCTGCAAAACTGAATGCTAGAAGACTCCAAATATTCAAGGTGCTGGCTATGACCTTTAAAGCCCTTCACGACTTTGGGCCCAAATATTAGCAAGAACCGTCTCCTTCCATATGTCCCTGTGCACCTACTACAGTCATCAGGCAGTCACCCGTTAGCTACTCCACCACTCAGAATGGCCCGTCTGGCATCGACCAGAGCCTGGGCCATTTCCTTCGTGGCTCTGTGGAATGGGCTTCCTGAAGAGGGGAGTGTCCGGGAGGTGCTGCAAGGCCTGTTCGTTTCCCGGGGGGGGGGGGGGGGTAAG
>NW_015169315.1:34981-39768 GCF_001447785.1 Gekko japonicus
AAGAGAAGAGAGAAGAGGAGAGAAGAGAGAAGAGAGAAGAGAGAAGAGAGAAGAGAGAAGAGAGAAGAGAGAAGAGAAGAGAAGAAGAAGAGAAGAGAAGAGAAAAGAGATTGGATTTATACCCCGCCCTTCACTCGGAGTCTCAGAGCGGCTTACAAACTCCTTTCCCTTCCCCTCCCCACAACAGACACCCTGTGAGGTGGGTGGGGCTGAGAGAACTCTGACACAAACTGCTCTTTCTCAAGGACAGCTGTGCCAGAGCTTGTGACTGACCCAAGGTCATATCAGCAGGTGCGAGTGGAGGAGTGGGGGAATCAAACCCGGTTCTCCCAGATTAGAGTCCGTGCACTTAACCACTGCACCAAACTGAACTGTTATTGCAAGCCACCTTGAACCAAGAAGAAAGGTGGGGTATAAACATTTTAATAAATAAATACGTCAGTCCCTTTACCTGATGCTGGGGTAAAGAATGGCAAAGAATGATACACAAAACAGTTAAGGTACAGTCCCAACTTCTGCTAACCCTCAGGCAGGTCTGGCGCTACAGGAACGAGCCTGGGGTCAAAGTTTGGGCTCCTGGCCTCTCAAATTCCCACTCCTCTCCTGCACTGCATTTCCAGCTCTCCAGTTGGTGCCACACTGGAATTTGCACTGCGCACAAAGCAACAGACTGCAGTTGGTCAGCTTATTATAAGCAAAGTGTGCCATAAGTCAAGCCAAGAAGAGACCTACAGGACATGAGGGGGAGGGGAGAGCGCATACCCATAAGGCTCGTTCCAAAGTCATTCATGGAGAGGCAAACTTACGATGTGGTTTCACCCCCTGAATCCTCCCACTGAAACTATGTGGTTTTACCCCTGAATCCTGCCACTTTTATGTCTGTATGCCGATGAGGTTTTTTGCAGGCAGGCAGAATGCATAACTGAAGGTGCAAGCAACAGCTGGTACGATACTGCACAACGATTGTCCTTGCACCCTGAATATTTACATTTCCCCCCCAAAAAAGCATGTAATTTTTTTCTTTAAAAAAATCAACACTATTCTGAATAACTTAACTGAGGGCAAGATTTTGTTGTCCTGCTACTTTCTATCATTGACTTCCATCCAATGGATGAAGACTTTTCATTTCATTTGGTGTTCCCTTATTGATTTCATGTCCTGCTTTTGTTTTAATTGGTGTGTGTGTGTTTGTGTGTGTGTGTGTAATTTCAACTTTGCCACCTGAGGTCCCTAACTGAAAGGTGGGATAGAAATGTTTTAATTTTTTTTTTAAAAAAAAATGTTTTTTACAAAATAAAATTCTTACAGACAATATCACCTCTCTTTTCAAAACATGGGTAAGGTTTGAAATATACCCCAGAGCTAGGCCAATGATTGTATTATTTGAGCCCCTGAATTTTTTTTTTAATCTATGCGAGGATTATTTACCTGTACAGTTCGGTGCTAGCAGAATGAATACTACAAGTGAATAATAGAATTTCTTTTAGCTGCAGCAAGGGCTGCTATAGCTACAAAATGGAAAAATAGATTACCCCCTCCAACTCAACTTTGGTTTACCGCCATCTGGAGATTTTATGTTATGGAAAAGATCTCTTATCATAATCACCAGAACGTTTCCTCTGACTTTAATTCTAACTCTCCTGCAGATTGGCTACCAAAGTTACCAAAGGTATCGATAGGAGAAGTTCCAAACCATGAGGAATTTCACATTACCCTTTTTAACCCGTTTTGAAGCCGTTTTTGAGCCGTCATGGAGCAATCTCTTTTTTAATGTTCGCTTTATAGCGCTATAGCACTAAACAAAACACTCCAGGCATTCCAATGGCGTTGATATACTGCTGTTCCATTATAGCACTATAACGCTATAAAGCGAACCTTAAAAAAAAAGCCGGAGATCGCCTGCGCGGGCGAAAAACAGTGGGGAAAAATGAACGGTTCTGTCTGAAATGACAGACCAGAAACCGTTTGGGAACCGTTCCTCCTTCTGGATTATATTGTCTGTCTGAAATTCCTCCATGCCTACCCCATTGACCTGTTACAGTTGCAACTGATTCCTCATGCTCAAGTTACATGCTGTACCTTCTAATGCTACTGCTACATATTTTAATGTTTCCCAGTTTTATTTTGTTATGTTTTGGTTGTATAGCTGCACTTTTACTATTTATGTTTATAATAAAAAAAATTCCCAAAAAAATACTACAACTGAATGTGACTGTAGAATTCATGCAACACAGTTCTACATATTTGGGAGGAGAAGGCCCAGGAGCCAAGTTTGTGGGGGGTATCTGTGATCAAGCCCCAATTGAGCCTTGACAATAAATTAGGGTTTGGAGTGGGCCACAGGGGACAACATGTGCCACCTTGCCTCCTACAGGCACACATGAATCCTATCACATGATTGTGGCATTGGTGTGACCATGAAATGGCAGCAGGATAGCAGGCACTCTCCTAAACTCACTTGGTGAACCAGATTTAGGAACATACTGAACTACTAGAAATGTAAGAAGATTGGGATGAGTGATTCTTGCAATTCCTTACTTTTATTCCCAAGTTAACTTAGTTCCAGGTGGTCAGCCATGTTGGTCAGCCATGTTGGTTTGAAGCCGTAGAACAAATTTAGAGTCCAGTGGCACCTTGAAGACCAGAAAAGGTTTCTCAAGGTATGAGCTTTTCTGTGCATGCATGAACATGAAAGCTCATACCTTGAATAAACTTGTGTTGGTCTTAAAAGGTGCCACTAAACTCTAAACAAGTTAACTTAAAACATTTTAAGCCCCCTTACCAACGTCTTTCACAATAGCTAAAGCAACTTGCTTCCAAGGTTTACTGTTTTTCCAAATAAGGCTGGATTCATTTTGTGCTAGGGAATCCAAACGAGAAAGTTTTATACGGCGTACCTTCCACGAAATCGTTTTCGCTGTAAAGCTGTCTCTCCCCTATCCCGTCATCGTCCTCTTGCCCGTCTTCTTCGTCTGGATTATTGATCACCTCGAGGCCCGCCTCAATGACTTCCACCAGCTCGTCCCGCTTATCTTTCCTGACGGGCTTCTCCTCCGGGTGCCGCGTCAGCCCCATCTCCAGCTGGAACACCTTCATAGAGGTAAAGCTCTCAAAGGGGATGACTCCGTACTCGCTGGGCAGTTTGGCCCCCACGCTCACTTCCGCCTTATCTATTTGAGAATGCAAATATTCCAGGAGATCGTTGGGCGCCTGCTCTTTGGTGGCCGGGTAGCCCATGCTGCTGACTTTAGGGCTCTTCTTCTCCTGTAGTGATTTCAACTTCTCACTCATTTCCTGAAGCTCCTGCTTCAACTGGGCGATCTGGCGCTTGAGGCTCATCGCCCTGGTTTGGTAATGCTCCTCTTGCTCCTGAAGAAGGGCCTGGTAGTGCTCTTTACCGAAACTCTCCCCTACGATGCCAGGAAGGGACCCATTGCCGTCTGTCTGTGGGGCACACTCGAGAAGATACATGAAGAGCAACAAGCTCAAGAGTAAAGCAAGACCCACCAGTAGCCATCGAGTCCTGGCTTGAAACAGAAAGCCCCTTCTGGTCATCCTCAGAGCCCGTTCGTTGTCTTCCAACTAAGCAGCTGATATTTTTGGTCATATCTTGCTTGTATTACTCGCAGGGAGACATGGTTTCAAAGAGGAGTCAAAACGATTCTCTCCAGTGTCCAAATACATCCATTTCTGTGCAAGCCATTCCCCCCCCCCCAAAGAAATCTCGTCTTGTTCAAGCAATACTGTGGAGATCCCAAAATCCAGTATTATTACATCTTCCATTACTGTGTGTAGCTACAGTCTGAACTGTCAGCCTCCATGCTGTTCGGGACAATTTGTCTAAGCACACAAGCATGGAGTTATGGGATCCATAATGCCTTCATCTGCAGAAAGAAGTCAGCTGAAAAATGTGTCATCCAATACTGGGACCTGTAAAGTGCGAAGGAAAAGACGATCTCAGCTTCTGGGATTCCTTACAGTCAAGGCCACTCGTTGCTCTCGCCCATTTATACGGCCCACCCAGAACCATCAATGACGTAACTGTGATTTTTGCTGGACAGTCTGAGATATTTTCCTCTGGCACTTAGTGACCGCGCTTCTCTCTCTCTCCCCCTTCTTCGAAATCTGAATCAGCAAAATTAAGGAGCCTAAAAATTAAATGAAAAGTACACTCGATTAGCACTGCAAAGTAACCAGACATCTGGAAAGCACACGAAGGCAAGTCATAATACCCCCCAAAAGTAGACATGATAAATTACTGATTAAATTTTTTGTGCCAGTCCAAAACAGAGGAAGGTTTACGCAGCTTCAGCCCTTGCTACTGTGTGACACAGCAATTATTTCCTTCTTATGGAAATGTCTGAAATAAGCTCACACAAAGGGCTAATACAAAACAGATTTTTTTTCCCCCCCAACCACATAAAGTAGCTGACAGAATTCTTTCCCCGTGCTGTTCTGTCATTTCTGGGAAACACAAGTAAGTTGGGGTTTTTTTGTTTGTTTTTTAATAGCAATGATTAAAGAACTTAGCAAAGGCAGCTTCCATTTCTGATTGTACTTCCCCATCCTAGTGACTTGTTATTTCAATTTCTGGGAAATGGAAACTGACCACATTTAAGAAGGATTTAGGATTTAAAATAAAAAAGATTTGCATTTGCACTAGTCTCTGCCCCTCAGAAAGAAAACAAAACCCCAGAAGCAGGGCTCTTTTTGTAGCAGGAACTCCTTTGCATATTAGGCAACACACCCCTCATGTAGCCAGTCCTCCCAGAGCTTACAGAGCTCTT
>NW_015169315.1:40540-51561 GCF_001447785.1 Gekko japonicus
AGCTCTTCTTACAGGGGCTACTGTAAGCTCTTGGAGGATTGGCTACATTAGGGGGTGTGTCGCCTAATATGCAAAGGAGTTCCTGCTACAAGAAGAGCCAAGTAAAAGCAATGGGGAGCTACAAGTTCTGGAAGTGTCTTCCAACCTGAAGAATATTGTACCGTGATTCAAGCTGCCACAAGACTGCAGGTAGATGAAGCAGCAGCGAGGAAGGGCGAGGAGAAAGAAGCAACTGGTCACCAGGAGAGCTCAGAAGCAAAAACCGGGGCATGTGGGGAAAGCGGGGGGTGGGGGGAGCAGATGGTAGGGAAACCAGCAAGGGATAGTGGAGAAAGAGGAAGAAGAGACACCAGTCCGATCCCATCTGACAAAAGGAGCGTTGACTCTCAAACGCTCATACCCCAAAAAATCTTGTTGGTCTCTAAGTGGTGCTGGACTCGAATCCAGCTCTTCTACTGAAGACCAACACAGTTACCCTCTGAAGCAATCCTGTTTGAGCTTTCTAGTCCATTTCCACTTGGGGCTCCTACCACTGCTTTCAAGGATCTGTCTGGCGCTCACACTTTACTCCCCCCCCCTTCTTGTATACATCAGATTTCCCAGCAGCCCCGGCGAGAAGATTTAGGCACACCCGTTGCCAAGGCCTGCCACAGGCAATACTCCCAATCTAATATGGCCTGGCCCACCTTCGACGGGTGCCAGTGCAAAAAGAACAGGGACACAAGACTCTCCCAACCAGAGATCCCCAACCTCTTTGAGCCCGTGGGCAGCTTTGGCGTTCTGACACAGTGCGGTGCAGACAACCACAGAATGGCTGCCCCAGCTAGCATCAGTTACACAGTGAAGAAAACAGGTTTTTTAAAAAATGTGCAAAGGCAATCAAATCTCCATCAGATGCCCTGCAGGACAAAAACCCCACCCGGCCCGGCCCACTTTCTAAAACCACTTCGTGGGCACCAGGAAGTGTGTTGGGGTGCCACAGTGCCCACGGGTACCACGATGGGGATTCCTGCTCTAAACAGTTCAGGAAGTGAACACTATAAAAAGGTAAAGGTTCCCTTGCTCGAAAGCCAGTCGGATCCGACTCTAGGGGTGCGGTGCTCATCTCCGTTTCTAAGCCGAAGAGCCAGCGCTGTCCGAAGACGTTTCCGTGGTCATGTGGCCGGCATGATTGAACACCAAGGCGCACTATACCGAGTGCCATTTTTAGGTGTGAGGCATCAAGCCCTGCTCCCTGGTTGCCTCTTTTAAACTTCTGACCTTCCTACATGTGGTTAACATCTGGTGATCTGACCTGGCATTCAGGGGCAGGGGTTATGCCCGCGATTTTAACTCATGAGACAATGACAACACTTGCGTAAATTAGACAACAGTGAGCAGGGATAAGAGCTTAGACAAAATGAGAACAGTCATCCCAGACCAGTTACCTGTACATGCCTTTAAAAGTGATTACCACCAGGTGTGTCACTGAGTGATACGATGAATAACAGGTATAGAGAAGAAAATTCAGCAAGTACTGAAGGAAAAACATGTCTACTTTACCCCAGGAATATGAGGAACATTCTCCTTTCGAATGTTGAAAAGGAAGCAGCATACGCTTCATAACTATTTGGTTCTTGTTTAGAATAGAAATATTTTTTAAAAAAATCTACAAGCACACTGTTACTAATTAAATAACTGCTTCAAATATATAATTTGGGTACAGCAAAGAGGAACAAGCAGAGCACGGTTTGCTTACGACCGCAAGCCAAAAATCAGCAAAAGAGCCCAGTATTTCTGTCTTGAAGAAATCCTTACAGCATTAGTTCATTCTTATGACCACAACAGAACATCCTTTGGGCTGCACTCAGTTTCTCAAACACACAGGAAAGACGGCTGTTAAGAGCTTACAGCAATATTTAACAGTAAGCACAACCACAAAATGTATTTTTGAAAACCTGAGGCTCCTTTTAACAAGGAGTATGACAGTGAGCCAAGCAGGCTGTTTTAGAAAAGGCCAAGGATGCCTGGTTATTTGAACCAGGGATGACCAAAGGATGGCTCAAATGCCAGATCTAGAACTTTTATCTAGTCTCCCATCAAACCTAAAATCAAAGTACGGGAAAACTTTTGTTCACAGTTTCATTTGAGAGGAAAAGTTATGAGTTACAAAGATCATACTGTGCTCATTAGGGAAGGGAAGAAGACCACCATGAACCTGTCTGTGGTAAGGATCTTTCGGAAAGACTATTTATTCTTCAGATACTCCCCGTTCTTCAATCAATGACCTTTGTCCATCTTATAATCTGGACTAGTGACTGGAGAAGACAGAAGGCCCAAAGAGTGTGTCGGTCGTTAAATACATCATCCTACATTTTTATATATGAACGAACACAACTTCAGAAAGCAGCAACCAGAAACACTTTAACTGAAGTCTTAACTACAAAACAAAACCGCACAAAAAGATCCGCTGTGTCATATTATGCTTTCTGACACAGGTAAAAACTTTGTTAGAAAACGACAAGAGGTCGGTAGAAAGGGCAGAAGAAGATTCTGATTAATGGCCCAAGTCCAAGGAGTACTAGATTTTGAAGAACCAAAGCCAGGGGAGGGCAAGGCATTCCACACTGAAGAAAAGCTGCACCGAGACTCACATCATTTTTATAAAGCTCGCAGCAGAACATTTTTCACACCAAAAAAAACTGCTTAGTACTAAACAGTGACGGGGAAGGAGTCAAGAAAGAAAAAAAATAATATTTTGCATTCAAACAGATGCTTTGTCATACGGTCCTATGCAAGTCCTATAATCCTCCTGAAGTCCAGCAATATAATGGGTGCCCATAAACCTGGGAGTGAGGGAAGCAGGGGTCATTTCGTAGAAAAAGAGCTAGGGGAACTCATTAGCATAACTCATTAGCATATGCCACACCCCCTGACATCACCGGAAGTGTGTCATAAGGCCACACCTCCTGACATCACCGGAAATGTGTCATAAGGCCACACACCTGAAGTCTTAACTACAAAACAAAACCGCATGAAAAGATCCGCTGTGTCATATGATGCTTTCTGACACAGGTAAGAACTTTGTTAGAAAACGACAAGAGGTCAGTAGAAAGGGCAGAAGAAGATTCTGATTAATGGCCCAAGTCCAAGGAGTACTAGATTTTGAAGAACCAAAGCCAGGGGAGGGCAACGCATTCCACACTGAAGAAAAGCTAGTCTCATGGTTTCCAAGATGTATGAATTTTCAAAAAAAAACCGACTCATTTAACTGCAACATCAAGGTGGCACTGATCATCCTACCTTGGTTCCAAGAACCAATTCCGCATCATCGTCTCTTAGCACCTAAATCAAGCATGATTTTCCCCTGATTGAAGAGTGATTCAGCAAGAACACAACTTTATTCTTCAACTCGAACACAACTCCAACACGGATCGACATCTGATAGCCAGAACAGCCTTTACATTGCAGCTGTCCTGCTTTTAAACATTCCCGGCTAATGTAGCCACACCCACTTTACAAATACTCACCAATAAGGCTGTTCACATAAGGACCAATCACGGATGTTCCCACTCAGGGAGCTTGCTGTGAAGTGATTGGCTTGTTACTTCCTGGGCTAGCAATACTATTGGATGACTTTGGATCCTAGCCCAGGACGAAGCTTTACATCACATTCCAATTAGATGTTTCACACATGTTAGGCATTCAAGGCAGCTTTGAATACACTACAGAAATGATCTCCATAAACCTTTGAGATTGTCGTTAGGCATAACCTGTCATTTAACAACCAAAAACCTACTTTCCTTTTGCGGATTCCCCGGCAGACAAAAGCTTGAAATAGAGTGAGGAATTCAAGCACTCAGGTCCAGTTTGACAGAGTCCCATAGCTTCTTTTTTTAACCAAAGTAAAAGCATGTAACCATGCAGGTTTCCATGCCTGATTTCTGGAGGCTCCAGGGAACTGTACAGCCCCTGAGTTATTACCCCACTGCAAATGAACTTGCGGATCCAGTCCAATTCCCAAGCCTGTCTAAATGTGTTCTAGGAAGCTCCCCAACTCAAGCGAGCGTCAAGTGAGGGCTCTAGCTACACATCTCAAAGACCTCCCCAACGTGGCGCCCACCAACACCTTCCCTAATACCCGACAAGTGTTTTTAGAAGGGGGGAGGAGCCAACTAGGCCTTCTGCCCAGCAAAGCCTCTGACTGACCACTGGAGATTGCTTTGGCAGCAGCTGCCACCACAGCACAAGGAGGTTAGCTGTGGCAGCCATTTTCTGTCTGGCTTCACCTCTTGCACCAGCCATTTTGAGGAAGCCATTTTGTGGCTGCGCCCACCACGCTAGTTCAGCATTCCAAAAGCGCCCACTGGCTCAAAAAATGTTGGGGACCCCTGATTTAGAGGCTCACGGCTGGGTCTAATAAATAAAACCATTTGATTGGCATTTAACTCTTGAGATTTTGAGGAGAAAAGTTCAGGGCATTACTATAAGGTAAAAGGTAAAGGTAAAGGTTCCCTTGCTCGAAAGCCAGTCGAGTCCGACTCTAGGGTTGCGGTGCTCATCTCCGTTTCAAAGCCGAAGAGCCAGCGCTGTCCGAAGACGTTTCCGTGGTCATGTGGCCGGCATGACTAAACACCAAGGCTCACGGAACGCTGTTACCTTCCCACCGGAGTGGTACCTATTTATCTACTTGCAATTTCGTGATTTCAAACTGCTAGGTTGGCAGGAGCTGGAACTAGAGACGGGAGCTCACTCCGTCATGCAGCACCCGGGTCTCGAACTGCTGAACTACTGACCTTCCACAGCCTGCAGTTCAGCGTCTTAACCACTTGAGCCACCAAGTATCAAAATAGAGGTTTATATACAACCTATACTTGGGAATATACTTTATCCGTTAGAATGGATAAAAGGAAGTATTTCTTCCCCCAAAGACTGATTAACACATGGAATTAATTGCCACAGGAGGTGGTGGCAGCTACAAGCATGGACGGCTTCAAGAGGGAATTGGATAAACATATGGAGCAGAGGTCCCTCAGTGGCTATTAGCCACAAGGAATGTGTAGGAACTCTCAGGCTGGGGCAAGTGATGCTCTGTCTTCTTGGTGCTTGGGGGGGGGAGGACTTCTGGTGTCCTGGCCCCACTGCTGGACCTCCTGATGGCACCTGGTATTTTTGGCCACTGTGTGACAGAGTGTTTGGACTGGATGGGCCATTGGCTTGATCCAACATTGGCTTCTCTTAGGTTCTTATGCTGTTCTTATGGGAGCTATCTCAAGCTGAAAACTGCAATCGCTTGTGATGGGGGAAGACACATCTACAGTTCAGTTGGGTCAGGAATCTTCCTTGTCCCCCAGTCAGACAAGCACTGGGACTGCATAGCTCCCACCTTCCTAACGTTTTAGAGCATCCCCAAATGGTGGCCAGCAGCTCTGGGACTGTATGCTTCCTCAAAGCCTTGAAAAATTATTCTTTGTGGACTTCAGCATCCAGGACTCTGATGACAAGTAGGCTTAAAAATAATTTGCTCACCTGTTTGAAGAAAGGTTCTGCCTCAGAGAATCATAGAGAGTTTGAAGGGGGGCATACAGGCCATCTACTTCAGCCCCCTGCACAATGAAAGGTAAGCCTAAAGCATCCCTGACAATGTAAAGCATCTCTAGTTAAACCTACTCGTCCGGAAAGCAGTCTCAACACTGCCCTGTGGGTGCGCATGGAGGAACTTTCCAAGGTGCAGAATATCTCTCAGGAAGATGAAGAACGAGGACATCTAAGCATCACGAACTGGACTAATTCACATGCCAAACCAGGCAATTATGAACGTCAGCAACATCTTCATCTAGGTTCCAGCTTCAGCTCTTTAGGTCCCCAGTTCGAGTTGGGTATCCTCAAATTACCCATTGCCATAGAGTCACAGGCCCGCTTCCACAGAATGCAAGATGCATACCAATTAGCCAACACTATATTTAAATAAACAGCACATGACTACTTATAAAAGCCAAAGAGCTTTTTATTATACCAGCCAAACAGTTCTATTCTTATAGTAAATGACCTAACTTCACACATTCTTCCCTCCAAATCATATGTGCATTTTTCTGAAACTCTTAAAACTTTTTCATAGGCTTCAAGATGGCCCTTTTGTTTAACTGCTTGGTGGTTATCTGATTCAATCACGGACAAATGCAACGTATTTACAAACCCAAGAAGTTTCACTGCCAAGAGATAATGGATCGAGTTTCCATGTTTACGCTCTATTTTTCCATTTTAGCAGAGCAAGGAGAACGCCTCATTCCGTCCGTAAGCACCGTTATCTTTCAGTAATCTTTACGGGGACATATCAGAATTATTATTACTTTTAAAAACAAGCCACACGATTTGAATCGCTGCCCCATCCACCAGACCTTTCGCAAAGTCATCGGACAGCAAGCTGAATGGTTGTTCCCTTTGCTGCAAATACTGCAGGTCGCACACAATAAAGCTCTCATCTTCAGCCATTTGTGTCACAAAAAGATTTTTGAAAGACTGATGTTGTGTGTTAGATTGAAACAGCTTAATTCGGCAAAGTATGTTTGTGGGGCTCACTGAAAGCCCTTAGAAGGCAATGAAAGAATTCCTGCCCAAGTTCAGGCAGCATGCCATTAAAGGTAAAGGTAAAGGTTCCCTTGCTCGAAAGCCAGTCGAATCCGACTCTATGGTTGCGGTGCTCATCTGCCGTTTCAAAGCCGAAGAGCCAGCGCTGTCCGAAGACGTTTCCGTGGTCATGTGGCCATCATGACTAAACACCAAGGTGCACGGAACACTGTTACCTTCCCACCGAAGTGGTACCTATTTATCTACTTGCAATTTCTTGCTTCCGAACTGCTAGGTTGGCAGGAGCTGGAACTAGAGATGGGAGCTCACTCCATCATGCGGCACCCGGGTCTCGAACTGCTGAACTACCGACCTTCCACAGCCTGCAGTTCAGTGTCTTAACCACTTGAACCACTGCAGCTCCTAGAATGCCATTACCTTTGTCCTAAATCCAAAGGGAATACTGAGCCAGCAATACTGATGGCCCATCTATCGATTATCCATCCACCCTCTGATTTCTGCAGAGCGGCTCTCTGCCAAGAAGAAGGATCAAGGCCGGGTAGCCGTGTTGGTCTGCCTGTAGCAGCAGAAAAGAGCAAGAGTCCAGGAGCACCTGAAAGACTAACAAAAGTCGTGGTGGGGTGTGAGTCACTGGTGAGCAATGACTCATGAAAGCTCATAGGTAAAGGTAACGGTTCCCTTGCTCGAAAGCCAGTCGAATCCGACTCTAGGGTTGCGGTGCTCATCTCCGTTTCAAAGCCGAAGAGCCAGTGCTGTCCGAAGACGTTTCCGTGGTCATGTGGCCGGCATGACTAAACACCAAGGCGCACGGAACGCTGTTACCTTCCCACCGAAGTGGTACCTATTGATCTACTTGCACTTTCTTGCTTTCGAACTGCTAGGTTGGCAGGAGCTGGAACTAGAGACAGGAGCTCACTCCGTCGTGCGGCACACTCAGGTCTCGACTGCTGAACTACCGACCTTCCACAGCCTGCAGTTCAGCGTCTTAACCACTTGAGCCACCGCAGCTCATAGGTAAAGGTAAAGGTTCCCTTGCTTGAAAGCCAGTCGAATCCGACTCTAGGGTTGCGATGCTCATCTCCGTTTCAAAGCCGAAGAGCCAGCGCTGTCCGAAGACGTTTCCGTGGTCATGTGGCCGGCATGACTAAACACCGAGGCGCACGGAACGCTGTTCCCTTCCCACCGAAGTGGTACCTATTTATCTACTTGCAATTTCTTGCTTTCGAACTGCTAGGTTGGCAGGAGCTGGAACTAGAGACAGGAGCTCACTCCGTCGTGCGGCACACTCGGGTCTCGAACTGCTGAACGACCGACCTTCCACAGCCTGCAGTTCAGCGTCTTAACCACTTGAGCCACCGCAGCTCATACCCTGCCACAAATTTTGTTAGTCTTCCATCTGCTTCTGGACTCTTGGCTCTTTTCCACTGCCAAAAAGAAGGGCATCCATTTAAATCCACCAGCAACAGCCACGGCAGTTTTTCATAACCATCTAGCCACCAAAAGTAAAACACCCATCTTGTTGCTCCTGGAGGTTCTGGTTTGCCTACAACGACACACACATTCATCATAATGCTCCATTTTAAAAACAATCTCACCAGTGAAGGGGGGGGGGGCGGGAATTTTGATCAGGAGGATATTGAAGTCCCAGCTCTGGAAACAAAAGTTGCACCTTCAGAACGGAAACTGCTTATTCAGATCTCTAATTTTAACTAGTATCACACACTTTATCTACACAGATCTAGCCTTCAAAGACAGAACCGGACTGAACTTTCCCTTGACGTCTAAGCTAGCGGAACGGCAACTCTCATCTGAAGAAAACCCCAAGGCATGTTGATTGTGAGGTCTGGCTTGTGATTATTCCCCATACACACACAGCAAAATGGGGAAATGTGCATATCAATCTCCCATTAAGTCAGTTCCCATGAATTACAATATCATTGGGACACGGTTTTTCACATTCCAAAAAGAGATCTCGGAAGTGGGAAATAAATTCGATATTTTTCTGTCTCATCATTCTGGAAGGGGTGGACTAGACTTACAGATGTCCAGGGAGCAAGTCAAAGACAGCCTACGAAATGACCGTTTTCTCTGAGTACGGCAGAACGGCCTGCTGTTTTCTGAACAGGAAATAAAACATTCCTCTGCTGCATCTGTATGCCAGCCTTCCTCTAAGCAGTTCGGATCATCGTGTGAGTCTTAAAGCCAATCCTCTGAGCTAATTCGGGCTGGAGGAAAGTAACACAACCAACGCCATTCAATAAGCTTCATGGCTAAGCGGGATTCTGAATTCGGGCTTCCGGTGCCCAAATCCTAACTTCTCCACCATTCTGGCTTTGTATATCCCAATTATAATTTTTTTAAAAACCACCAAAGGATAAGCACTCCTCCCCCTTTTATGAAATACTGGCCTGGTGGCAGATTAGTTGCACCCCACCCAGATTGGAGCTGCGTGGCTCAAGTGGTTAAGACGCTGAACTGCAGGCTGTGGAAGGTCAGTAGTTCAGCAGTTCGAGACCCGAGTGTGCCGCATGACGGAGTGAGCTCCCGTCTCTCGTTCCAGCTCCTGCCAACCTAGCAGTTCGAAAGCAAGATATTGTAAGTAGATAAACAGGTACCACTTCGGTGGGAAGGTAACAGCGTCCCGTGCGCCTTGGTGTTTAGTCATGTCTTCGGACAGCGCCGGCTCTTCAGCTTTGAAACGGAGATGAGCACCACAACCCTAGAGTCGGACTCGACTGGCTTTCGAGCAAGGGAACCTTTACCTTTACCTTACACCCAGATTATCCTTACGTGAAGTGAAGAGCATTACTCGCCAATATGCAGAATGGCCAGTCAGCTCCTGTACTGCATTGATTTAAGATGAGAAACGAAAAGGGCTTACATTTTAAATGTCACAAACAAGACTATGCTGAAAACAACCACCTTTCCTTTCTTGTCAAGAGGCCACAAGGCAACTGCACTGAATCTCATTTCCAATACCCTGAGATGCCTCCTCTTCCCTCCCATCCACATGTATGAACTGGGGGGGAAATCTTATTATTGACAACAGTAGCAACTACTTACTTAGTGGAGTTTAGTAACTAATCATCCAACTACATGTGCCTTCCTTCCAAGACCCGCAAGAAAAGTTAAAGGAGTTTCACGCCGGTGAGCCTAAAATGGCTCTCCCACGGGCTCCCTACTGCCTCTCTGCATGCTCTGAAAGGTAAAGGTTCCCTTGCTCGAATAAAGGTTCCCTTGCTCAAAAGCCAGTCAAATCCGACTCTAGGGTTGCGGTGCTCATCTCCGTTTCAAAGCCGAAGAGCCAGCACTGTCCGAAGACGTTTCCGTGGTCATGTGGCCGGCATGACTAAACACCAAGGTGCACGGAACGCTGTTACCTTCCCACCGAAGTGGTACCTATTTATCTACTTGCAATTTCTTGCTTTCGAACTGCTAGGTTGGCAGGAGCTGGAACTAGAGACGGGAGCTCATTCCGTCATGCGGCACCCGGGTCTCGAACAGCTGAACTACCGACCTTCCACAGTCTGCAGTTCGAGGTCATACCCACTTGAGCCACCGCAGCTCCCTGCATGCTCTAGGAGTCGCTAATTTTTCCACGCTTCTGCTCCAGATGCGGCTGGAAAATCCACTTCCCTCCCAATATAGAGAAACAGCAGAGGAAGCCACACACAGAGGAAGTGTGTCTAGAAAATGGGCTCTCCCCTGTAGACACGTAGTTCTTCTTACACACCCTAAGCCAACCCTTTAGCTAAGTCATGCCCACTACTAGATCCAGAGGATTGCATGCTTTAGCGATCAGAAACTAGAGAAATGATGTCTTATTTCAATATTTACTTACAATATCCCCCACCTTTCTCCCCAATGGAAACTCATCGTTCTCCACTTCTAGTTTACCTTAACAACAACCCTGTGAGGTAGGTTCAGCTGAATGTGTGCGACTGGCCCAAGGTCACACAACCAGTTTTCATGGCAGAGTTTCATATCTGGGTCTTCCCAATCCATGTCCAACATTCTAACCACTTCACTATGTTGGCTCTCACTGGGTCATTTTCGCAGTAGAATCAAGTGGCAGAGCCTCTCCGGGATTATATCATTTCAAAATGTGTATGAAGAAGGAAGAGGTGTTTGAATTCTTCTCCCAAATCACCACCACCACATCTCTCCTATATTATAAAAGCGATTTGGAGTGGCAAGATTCCATGCTCTCCCTCAGCCACTGGCCCATCAGCTGCCGCTCAAGACTACTCGCGTGCCATTGGCTGGGTCTGCTCCTCTTCCCCGCCCACTCCCCCTTCAGCTACCATGCCCTGTCACAATCCCTCGAAAGATGCTGAGCCCGGCTGCTGGCGGCGATGGCGGCTCCGCAGGCCTGCTGCAGCCAGGGGGGATCCTGTGCGGCCTCCCCAACTGCCTCACCCCTCACCCGGGGGTAGGCAACTCCAGCCCACCAC
>NW_015169315.1:53434-59103 GCF_001447785.1 Gekko japonicus
CTCGAAAGCCAGTCAAATCCGACTCTAGGGTTACGGTGCTCATCTCCATTTCAAAGCCGAAGAGCCAGCGCTGTCCAAAGACGTTTCCGTGGTCACGTGGCCGGCATGACTAAACACCAAGGCGCACGGAACGCTGTTCCCTTCCCACCGAAGTGGTACCTATTTATCTACTTGCAGTTTCTTGCTTTCGAACGGCTAGGTTGGCAGGAGCTGGAACGAGAGACGGGAGCTCACTCCGTCATGCGGCACACTCGGGTCTCGAACTGCTGAACTACCGACCTTCCACAGCCTGCAGTTCAGCATCTTAACCACTTGAGCCACCGCAGCTCCTATATGCATAGGAAGGGTTACCAAATTTACCAAACATTACTACAATGGAAGACTGCACTGTCAATAATTGACAGTGTTCAAAGAAGCTAATAGGATGAAATGGTCTGATGCAAGGGCCTCCAACAGGTGCCAAGGGGCACCACGTCCTCCGCACACATCCTTCCTGGAACCCATCAACTTCTGATTGGCTACTGGAGATCTGACTGGTTATGCAGATTTTTAAAAACATTGCTTTGGCAGCAGGTGCCACCACAACATAGAGATCTTTACTGTGTAACTGAAGGTATGCTGCAGCACCGATCTGTTGGCTGACTATGACTCTTGTGGCAGCCATTTTGTAGCTGCATCCACCACACCATTGTTGTGGATTTCTGGTCTATATGGGTTTCTTCTACTATGGCAGTTTGGTACAGCGGTTTAGAGCCGTGGACTCCAATCTGGGAGTACCAGGTTTGATGCCCCACTCTTCTTCCAAATGCAGCCAGCTGGGTGACCCTGGGTCAGTCACAGTTCTCTCAGAGCTGTTCTCTCAGAACTCTCTTTGCCCCACCTACCTCACAGGGTGTCTGTTGTGCGGAGAGGAAGGGAAGGGAATTGTAAGATGCTCTGAGACTCTGAGTGAAGGGTGGGGTATAAATCCAACTCTGCTACAAGAGACACATATGAGCTTAAAATTAGAAATGGTGCCCGACATATTTCTACTAAATGTTATGCCAGATAAGCTTTCGTTTAATGAGAAATATGTAATTGCGTATGTAATAACGGCAGCTAGAATACTCTGGGCTAAACACTGGAAACTAGATTGTGTACCCAGATCAGATGAAGTATTGAGTAAACTGTTGGAAGTAGCGGAAATAGATAAATTGAATATGTATTTACAAGGGAAAAATGATGAAGACTTTCTAGATAGATGGGCAGGATTGTACAAATGGTTGGATAAAAAGAGTGGACTCTGAAAATATATGTAATACTGTACAATGAACAGATGTATGTTAAACTTTAAATAAAACATTATAAAGAGACACATATGAGCTTTATGCAGATGTGAAGGTCACCACTCAGGGGTGTTTTTAGCACCAAATATTGATAATAGTTAATCATTCTGTCAAAACCCCATATTGAACACTTAAGGTAAAGGTAAAGGTACCCTTGCTCGAAAGCCAGTCGAATCTGACTCTAGGGTTGTGGTGCTCATCTCCGTTTCCAAGCCGAAGAGCCAGCGCTGTCCGAAGACATTTCCGTGGTCATGTGGCCGACATGACTAAACACCAAGGCGCACGGAATGCTGTTCCCTTCCCACCAAAGTGGTACCTATTTATCTACTTGCAATTTCTTGCTTTCGAACTGCTAGGTTGGCAGGAGCTGGAACTAGAGACGGGAGCTCACTCCGTCATGCGGCACACTCGGGTCTCGAACTGATGAACTACCGACCTTCCACAGCCTGCAGTTCAGTGTCTTAACCACTTGAGCCACCGCAGCTCCACTTACTGAGAACTAAAATGGCACAGTATTAGTACGCCACATTTGTACTGCCTGATTATCTGTACAATGATCATCTGTAGAATGGCCACTCTTATAGGTCAGGTATCAGAAACAAATGCAAAGGGTTGTTTGAAGATAAGCAGATTTCCAAGCCAGGCCTGGGACATCATTCAAGTAGCAAAGAAACGGATAGCCCCCCTGAGTCACCTCGAAGCAATGCAATTGAATGCAGAGTTGAAAGGTATGGCAAGTCGATGCAAAAAGAATTTTCCGCAGTATGTCATAGTTCCCACATCCTCTCTAATTTATCCATGGGCCCAGTTAGTCCTGCAGAAGGAACATGAAACTGGAAACACCAACGGAGACATACAAGAGACTGTGCACGGGCACGGTGTGGGGAAACACAACCGAATTCTTCCAGCTGCCTACAGAGATTCTCAACCACGGTGCTGCAGTTCTTTCCAAATGTTCATTTTAAATACTTCCTCTCTGCTCTCTTCCGCAAAACGTTTTTTTTAAAAAAAAAACCCCAGAGATGGCAGGCATTGAGCCTGGGACATTTACGCATGGAAGGCAGATACTTTGCCACTGAGCCACGGCCCGTAAAATTCAGAAGCTGAACATGGGATTATGTGGACGAAATTTATTTATTTAATTTAGAGTCCAGTCAGGCACCTTTAAGACCAACAAAGGTTTATTCCAGGTATGAGGTTTCGTGTGCAAGGCACGCTTTTTCAAATACACTGGAATGGTGTGCAAGGTTCAAACTCCTTCACTTCCTGCTCATATCATTTGCACCATCCTTAACCATGGTGTGGGAATGCACACTTTTCAACATTAACCATGAAGACAGTGTCAGGTAAGTAGCCATGGAGGTCTGCGACAGAGGAGCTAGATTCGAGTATACTGGCACCCTAGACACCAGCAAGATCCAATCTCTTCTCTTCTCCTTCTTCTTCTTAAGTGCACGAACTCTAATCTGGGAGAACCGGGTTTGATTCCCCACACCTCCACTGCACCTGCTGGGTGACCTTGGGCAAGCCCTAGTTCTATCAGAGCTGTTCTTGAAAAAGAGCATTTTCTGTCAGAGCTCTCTCAGCCCCACCTACTTCACAGGGTGTCTGTTGTGGGGAGGGGAAGGGAAAGGAGTTTGTAAGCCGCTCTGAGGCTCCTTTGGGTAGTGAAGGGCGGGGTATAAATCCAATCTCTTCTTCTTGTGTCCTGGCCCCACTGCTAGACCTCCTGATGGCACCTGGTATTTTCGGCCACTGTTGGACTGGATGGGCCATTGGCCTGATCCAACACTGGCTTCTCTTACGTTCGTATATAATTTTATCAGAGCAGTATTTATTTTATTTATTTATACCGCACCTTTCTTCCCCATGGGGACCCAAAGCGGCTCCCACCGGTCTCCTCTCCTCCACTTTATCCTCACAACCACCTTGTGAGGTAGGTTAGGCTGAGAGAGCATGACCGGCCCAAGGTTACCCCCCAGCGAGCTTCCACGTCAGAGTGCATATTTGAACCTGAGCCTTCCACAGCCTAGCCCGACACCCTTAATCACTGCACCACGGCTTTCTCAGCTTGAGAAAAAGATGGCCGAGATTTGGTTTTCATCACACCACTGCACAACACGCAAAGGGGACGCGTATTTCATCTCACGGGGCTTCAATTTTTCTACGTAGCCGCTGCAATTACATTTTCTCCCCCAGAAAACGAGAGTAGACGGGAACAGACACATGAATATTAACCTTCACTGAAGAGTGGGAAGACAACTGTCAGCTGCGAGAGCGATGCTTGGGTGAACAAACTTTCCTTAATAAGTACTTAGGAACTCAATTCGTTTGATAACCAGCAAAAGGTGTTTTAACCAGTACTGTGCCAGCTGTAAAGATATTGGCAAGGTAACACTGAGCATTTTGAGAACCTGGTTTAAATACACAACGGTCCAACAAAACAGCATGGAGGGAGGAGGCACTCATATTTTGAAATCTATATTCTGGGTTTCTTTCTTTCAAACCAATCACCTGTAGCGTTCTCCTCCTTCCCACACACACACTGCGTCAGGCAAGAACTGCAGCAGTCACAGGAAGCAGCAGATGCCCTTTGTTTGTTTCATTACAGAGCTTCGCAAATGTATCATTTCAGTTTGGGAATGAGTTAAAGCGTGCAAGCTTGCATTAGGACAGGGGTGTCAAACGTAAGGCCCGGGGGCCGGGGCCGGCCCTTCCAGGGCTCTTATGCTGCCTGAGAGCGACTAGTGCAAGGGAGGGAAAACGAGACTCATTAGCAGTTGTAGATTTTCCGGGTTGTGTGGCCGTGGTCTCGGCACTCTAGGGCCTAACGTTTCGCCAGTAGCTGAGACTGGCATCCTCAGAGGTATAACACAGAAAGATGGAATACTCTCTGTGTCAAGGAGAATCTACAACAGCTAACGAACTCCGGCCGTGAAAGCCTTCGGCGACATATTGAACCGGAGACTGTTTGGGAGGAGTGGGGGCAGAGCCGCTTCAATTATGGCTTCAGCACGGCGGAACAACCTCATCTGCAGTAGTCAAAGCTGTGCGGGAATGTCTGCCCAGTGCTGCACTGCTAGGTCTCCAGTCCGCCCACCATATGGGTTTTCCTTTTGGACCCCCCCTCCCAGCCCATGGGGCTTTGCAGTGATGATACACCAACTCGGAGCTTACCGGCTGCTGTCCTTTATACATTCATATCTCCGGTACCTGGCGTTATGTTTTATGGCACCCATGGACCGGCCTGACAAAGTGACATTTATGTCAGATCCGGCCCTCGTAACAAATGAGTTTGACACCACTGCATAGAACATAAGAAGAGCCCTGCTGGATCAGACCAGTGGTCCGTCTAGGCCAGGATCCTGTCTCATATGTACAGTGGCCAACTAGTTCCTCTGGAGGTCCAACAACAGGGCACAAAGTCCTTCCCCCAAGCTTGCCTCCTGGCACTGGTACTCAGAGGTTGAGCACGGAGTTCCTTTTCATCACCGTGACTAGTAGCCGCTGATAGACCCCCTCCTCCATGAAACTGTCTAATCTCCTTTTAAAGCTGTCTGTGCCAGTGGCCATCACTACATCCTCTGGCAAGACATTGTAGAAGTGGAACCAACATGCCATGTTTCTTTAACATGCTTTTTTTCCTTACGGCAAAGAGGAGACAGACGTTAACAGCGGACAAGCGGTGAAGGCACCAGAATCCGTTTGCCCTACTCCAATGAGATATGCAATGTGCTGAATATATTCTTCACCAGCTACCCCGCAGAAAAGTCTGGGAAGCTTCTTAGTCTGAAAAGACCCTGGGGTTTACGTAGACGGCCTCATTGCTCGATTCTGAGGTACTGCCAAGAGATAGGTAGCAGTAAGCAGAGAATGAAGCAATTCACTGTGAAAGGAATTAGACAAGGAAAATGCTCTCGAAAGAACAGCAAGCTAGAAACATGTTGGGCAATTTCCTGAGAAAGAAAACGGTCTTCTCTCGAGCCCTGAGAAATCTTTTCCTTGCTTTTACATCTGAATAGGGCAGAATAAAATGGCTGGTTCAGGTCAAGAATATCACCCCAAGTTTTGCCAGTTCTCCTCCCCATTGTTACTTATTTCACAGGGGGAAAATACTTTAAAGAATTGTTAATAGTCCTAGCACCTGAAATGAGAAGAAACTGAATCACCTTGCATAATTGATCGATTTTGCTGCTGAATCGAAAGTTTCACGTATCGGCAAGAGAAAGACGCTTCACGGAAGCACAAGACTTCAAATGCACACGAGATACAAGCAGTGCGGTCCCTGAAGGTTTTTAGATGTACGCCACCTGCTCAAATTGTCTTTCATTTAACACTTTTCTT
>NW_015169315.1:59455-63249 GCF_001447785.1 Gekko japonicus
AGATGGCCGAGATTTGGTTTTCATCACACCGCTGCACAACACGCAAAGGGGACGCGTATTTCATCTCACGGGGCTTCAATTTTTCTACGTAGCCGCTGCAATTACATTTTCTCCCCCAGAAAACGAGAGTAGACGGGAACAGACACATGAATATTAACCTTCACTGAAGAGTGGGAAGACAACTGTCAGCTGCGAGAGCGATGCTTGGGTGAACAAACTTTCCTTAATAAGTACTTAGGAACTCAATTCGTTTGATAACCAGCAAAAGGTGTTGTAACCAGTACTGTGCCGGCGGTAAAGATGTTGGCAAGGTAACACTGAGCATTTCGAGAACCCGGTTTAAATACACAACGGTCCAACAAAACAGCATGGAGGGAGGAGGCACTCATATTTTGAAATCTATATTCTGGGTTTCTTTCTTTCAAACCAATCACCTGTAGCGTTCTCCTCCTTCCCACCCACACACACACTGCTTCAGGGAAGAACTGCCGTAGTCACAGGGAACAGCAGATGCCCTTTGTTTGTTTCATTACAGAGCTTCGCAAATGTATCATTTCAGTTTGGGAATGAGTTAATGCGTGCAAGCTTGCATTAGGACAGGGGTGTCAAACGTAAGGCCCGGGGGCCGGGGCCGGCCCTTCCAGGGCTCTTATGCTGCCTGAGAGCGACTAGTGCAAGGGAGGGAAAACGAGACTCATTAGCAGTTGTAGATTTTCCGGGTTGTGTGGCCGTGGTCTCGGCACTCTAGGGCCTAACGTTTCGCCAGTAGCTGAGACTGGCATCCTCAGAGGTATAACACAGAAAGATGGAATACTCTCTGTGTCAAGGAGAATCTACAACAGCTAACGAACTCCGGCCGTGAAAGCCTTCGACGACAAATTGAACCGGAGACTGTTTGGGAGGAGTGGGGGCAGAGCCGCTTCAATTATGGCTTCAGCACGGCGGAACAACCTCATCTGCAGTAGTCAAAGCTGTGCGGGAATGTCTGCCCAGTGCTGCACTGCTAGGTCTCCAGTCCGCCCACCATATGGGTTTTCCTTTTGGACCCCCCCTCCCAGCCCATGGGGCTTTGCAGTGATGATACACCAACTCGGAGCTTACCGGCTGCTGTCCTTTATACATTCATATCTCCGGTACCTGGCGTTATGTTTTATGGCACCCATGGACCGGCCTGACAAAGTGACATTTATGTCAGATCCGGCCCTCGTAACAAATGAGTTTGACACCACTGCATAGAACATAAGAAGAGCCCTGCTGGATCAGACCAGTGGTCCGTCTAGGCCAGGATCCTGTCTCATATGTACAGTGGCCAACTAGTTCCTCTGGAGGTCCAACAACAGGGCACAGAGTCCTTCCCCCAAGCTTGCCTCCTGGCACTGGTACTCAGAGGTTGAGCACGGAGTTCCTTTTCATCACCGTGACTAGTAGCCGCTGATAGACCCCCTCCTCCATGAAACTGTCTAATCTCCTTTTAAAGCTGTCTGTGCCAGTGGCCATCACTACATCCTCTGGCAAGACATTGTAGAAGTGGAACCAACATGCCATGTTCCTTTAATATGCTTCTTTCCTTACGGCAAAGAGGAGACAGACGTTAACAGCGGACAAGCGGTGAAGGCACCAGAATCCGTTTGCCCTACTCCAATGAGATATGCAATGTGCTGAATATATTCTTCACCAGCTACCCCGCAGAAAAGTCTGGGAAGCTTCTTAGTCTGAGAAGACCCTGGGGTTTACGTAGACGGCCTCATTGCTCGATTCTGAGGTACTGCCAAGAGATAGGTAGCAGTAAGCAGAGAATGAAGCAATTCACTGTGAAAGGAATTAGACAAGGAAAATGCTCTCGAAAGAACAGCAAGCTAGAAACATGTTGGGCAATTTCCTGAGAAAGAAAACGGTCTTCTCTCGAGCCCTGAGAAATCTTTTCCTTGCTTTTACATCTGAATAGGGCAGAATAAAATGGCTGGTTCAGGTCAAGAATATCACCCCAAGTTTGCCAGTTCTCCTCCCCATTGTTACTTATTTCACAGGGGGAAAATACTTTAAAGAATTGTTAATAGTCCTAGCACCTGAAATGAGAAGAAACTGAATCACCTTGCATAATTGATCGATTTTGCTGCTGAATCGAAAGTTTCACGTATCGGCAAGAGAAAGACGCTTCACGGAAGCACAAGACTTCAAATGCACACGAGATACAAGCAGTGCGGTCCCTGAAGGTTTTTAGATGTACGCCACCTGCTCAAATTGTCTTTCATTTAACACTTTTCTTTACATAGATCCATGAATGAGACACCTTCCTTCAACGACACACTGATTACACAATCAGGCAAAAATACTCTGATTCAATGTTTGGGCACCAGAACGTCGAACCGCGCAGCAGGCGGACTTGCCACTTGTTCCTTATTCATTTCAGAAATACTCACGGAAAGAGAGAGAGACATTAACGACAAAAAGCAAACTTACCGTATGCCCATCCCGTCCCTCATAACGAACTGATAATGTTCTGACACAACAGACATTCTTATGTGGTCTCACCGACCCGTTCCTTATTTCAGGCAGCAACCCCTGACGATGAAACCACATTCAGAAGCAAGGGGTCATCACAGTTGCTCAGCCCAGCAGGCCAGAAAAGCAGATGGAGATGAAACAGGCCTCAAGCTTTGAGTCCCAAACCAGGAATTTTATAGCATTCACTTAAGGACAACCTTTACTCAACACCCCCCCCCCAAAAAAAGGAATTTCAGACTGCATACAAGACTTTCCCTTTACTACGTACATCACGGCTCAGCATGGAAGATCCACCCCCCAGACTATCTTTTACAGGAAAGAAGATGGGAAAGAACGCAGTAATCCAACTGTCGGGGGTGGGTGCAGGATTCTCCAGGTGTGCTGGTTTCTCTACAAGCATACAGATCATCATACGTGCGTGTGCAAAACGCTCTTTGCAAAATACTGCCAGTCGTCATCAACGCTCCCTCCAAGCTGTGGAGTCTTGTGAGCAAAAGTTCTACTTTGTGAGCTACTGGCATTTAAGCCGTGAGCGAGCAATTGGGCTGCTGCATAAATCAGTTTGCTTTGGAGCCATCCTTCCTGAGCTAAGACAAAAATGTGTGAGCCAGGGGTTAAAAAACTGCGAGGTGGCTCACACTAACTCAGCTTAGAGGGAACACGCGGGTCATCTTTATGATTCTCTTCTCCAGGGACAAAGTTACATGGTGCATCAGTGTACACGTGCATGCATTCACAGCACAAAGCTTTCACTGTACATGCATGTGCCTTCCTTTACAAAGGCAGCTACTTAGTACGACAAACCATCTTTAATGTTTTATTCTGTTTCTCTGAGGAACTCCGGCCATTGCACTTGGTTCCCCCCTTCCTTGGAATCCTCTCAACAATCCTGTGAGGCAGAGTATGTGGGGAACGTAGAGATGTGAAGGTCCGGAAAAAAAACAAAAAAATTCGGGGGGGAAACCGTTTTTTTGTTCCGTTTTTTTCCTGAAGCCTTTTTGTTTTTTTCCGAAAAATTGGAAAAATTGAAAAAAGAAAAAAAATGATTATGGAACGTTTTATTTTAACATGATGAATAAAATATTTTAAGACAAGGTGTTCAAATATTTTCCAAATCATTTCTAATATATATATATATGGTATCAGATTGATCTAATTTCTGTGCACTGAGGACAAGCAAGTCCTAGGTTACAAACTGAACTCTCCAATGCAAGAACAAGATGCATTTCTTCCTTTAGGAGGTGCGATTGTCAGAAGAAAATAAAAAAGTTTCAGTTTTGTTTTTGCAT
>NW_015169315.1:63330-67252 GCF_001447785.1 Gekko japonicus
CCCCCCCCCCCCAAAAAAAAACGGGGTTTTTTTCCGAGCTTCAAAATTTCCGGAAATTTTACATCTCTAGGGGAACGTGACTGGAACAAAGTATTTCAGGGCAGAGCAGGGATCTGAACCCAAATCTCTCTAGACTTAGCTGCTACAACCACACTTGGCTCAGCAACAGTTAAAGAAGAGGGTTTTCTACCCCATTTTTCTCTACCCAAAGGAGTCTCAGAGCGGCTGACAATTGCCTTCCCTTCCCCTCCCCACCACAGGCGCCTTGTGAGGTAGGTGGGGCTGTGAGTGGCCCAAGGTCAGCCAGCAGGCTCCATGTGGAGGAGCGGGGAATCAAACCCGGTCCTCCAAATTAGAGTCCACGGCTCTTAACTACACCACCACACTGGCTTTCCCAGTTCCCTCCCCTGCCCCAATTCTGCACCCTTTAATTTTAGCAACTGACCCAAAGGAGTTAACAGGGCAGGGAGGTTCCTGCTCTGAAACAGGGCGTGCAGGATTCTGACTCCTGCAGGACTAGGGAGCAAGGGAATTTTACTCCTGCGATTCGTCTCAGATACATCCATTATGAGCTCCTTTTTTTCATGGGAGACTGCCACTTTTGCCCTGACCTGGACAGCCCAAGCTAATTCGATCTCATCAGATCTCAGAAGATAAGCAGGGTCGGCCCTGACTAGTGTTTAGATGGGAGACCTCCAAGGAATACCAGGGTCGTAACATGGAGGCAGGCCATGGCGAGCCACCTCTGAACGCCTCTTGTCTTTAAAACCCTACAGGGTCGCCATAAGTCAGCTGTGACTTGACGGTACGCTCCACCACCAGACTGCCCACCTACGCATGGGCACTCCTGATTTTCTGGAATACCTGAGATCCACCATGGTGAAATAAGCTATCAACTGACTAGTCCAGAGGTGTCACTCATTTGTCATGAGGGCCAGATCTAACATAAATGTCATTTTGACAGGCCAGGACCAATGGCTCCCTCTAAGCTGTGGAGTCTTGTGAGCAAAAACTCTACTTTGTGAGCTACGGGCATTGAAGTTGTGAGCGAGCGATTTGGCTACAGCATAAAATAGTTTGCTCTCGAGCCATCCTTCCTGAGCTAAGACAAAAATGTGTGAGCTGGAGACTAAAAAGCCGTGAGCTAGCTCACACTAACTCCGCTTAGAGCGAACACTGCTTGTGACCAATACTTCCTCTAAGCCGTGGAGTCTTGTGAGCAAAAATTCCGCTTTGTGAGCTACTGGCATTAAAGCTGTGAGCAAGCAATTTGGCTACAGCATAAAATAGTTTGCTCTGGAGCCCTCCTTCCTGAGCTAAGACAAAAATCTGTGAGCCGGAGGCTAGAAAACTATGAGCCTAGCTCATGCCAACTCAGCTTAGAGGGAACACTGGCCAGGACATGTGTGCCATAAAATGTAATGCCAGGTACCAGAGATAGAAACCGCATAAAGGACTGCCGCTGGTAAGCTCCGAGTTGGTGTACCCTCACTGCAAGGCCCCATGACCCGGGGGATGTGTGTGTGTGCAGAGGAAGACCCACACAGAGTGGAGAGACAGCTGGGCACATGCTCCCACAATGCTTGACTGCTGCAGACGAGGTTCTTCTGCCCTGCTGAAGCCACAACGGGAGCAATGCTCCCTCTAAGCTGTGGGGTCTTGTGAGCAAAAACTCTACTTTGTGAGCGACTGGCATTACAGTCGTGAGCGAGCGATTTGGCTACTGCATAAATTAGTTTGTTCCCTGAGCTGAGATAAAAATGTGTGAGCCGGAGGCTAAAAAAACCTGTGAGCTAGCTCACACTAACTCAGTTTAGAGGGAACACTGAATGGGAGTGGCTCCGCCCACTCCCACCAGCACTCCCTCTCTTGCATCAGTTGCTTACAGGCGGCATAAGAACCCTGGATGGGCCGGATCTGGCCCCCGGGCCTTATGTTCGACACCCCAAGACTAGTCTATTAACATTCAACTTAATCCCTTAGTAGCAAGTCAGAAGCAGCGTTGCAGCACAAATGCAAGAACCTCCTCATAGGGCTTTTTAAAAATATTACATGCAGAATGGTTGTATCCAGTGTTCCCTCTAGGCTGAGTTAGTGTGAGCTAGCTCACAGCTTTTTAGCCTCTGGCTCACACATTCTTGTCTTAGCTCAGGAAGGATGTCTCCAGAGCAAACTAGTTTATGCAGTAGCCAAACCACTCGCTCACAACTTTAATGCCAGTAGGTCACAAGGTAGAATTTTTGCTCACAGGACTCCACAGCTTAGAGGGAGCATTGGCTTGGGGGCTGGGCACAATTTCTCAGTGGAAGCTGTGCCTTTGTTGAAAAAGAAAGAATGACAATTACCAGATCCTATACTGTATGGGGGAGAAATGGCATCGTTTTCACAAAGCAGGGCTGATGAGAGACCACCTCCGTGACCAATGCTTCTTCTAAGTTGTGGAGTCTTGTGAGCAAAAATTCTACTTTGTGAGCTCCTGGCATTAAAGTTGTGAGCAAGCGATTTGGCTGCTGCATAAATGTGCTCTGGAGCCATCCTTCCTGAGCTAAGACAAAAATGTGTGAGCCGGAGGCGAAAAAACTGTGAGCTAGCTCACACTAACTCAGCTTAGAGGGAACACTGTCCGTGACTGACGCTTCCTGGCAGAGCTCTGGGTCTAGGAAGATGGGATTTCAGAAACTCCAGTCAGTTGAACACATCAATGAAGGTATCACTCCCCCACCCTTTCTAATTTTGCTTTTCTCCCACCTTGATTAGAACAAGGCTAATGTATATTCACGGCGGAAGACCGGAAGGCCTGGCGTCATCTGGTCCATGGGGTCGCGAAGAGTCCGACTCGACTGTGCAACTGAACAACAGAAATGTACATTCTCCAAGATTTTGACTGAGTGACACGTAAATAATTCCATCTCACCTCTACTATCGACTTCCATTTCGTTACTAATACGAACTTCAATACTACTTAATCCAACTGGTACCAAATCAGAGTTCTGCGCTATGTAACTGGAAAGCAATCTAGTTTTGCCGCAGTTGATCCAAAGACGTGCTTCTGCCCTAAGATGATGCCACGCACTTTCCTACGCCCGATATGCTTGGTATTAGAGACCAGCTGCCGATAATATTGCACCCACTCACCGCTACTGACAGGAGTAACCCTTTTAAATCTATTTCATTGCTTATTAATACCCTACTGTAATAGCAACCACTATTTACTATTCACGTAGCACTCTGGAGGTTCAAAACGCTTCACTCGCTTTATGCTGTCACAACCCATACAAAAAGCCAGTGATCATCACAACGTTGGTGTAGAAATGAGCCAAACTGGTGGGGGCAGGAATAGCTCATCCAAGAAACCAGAAGTTTCCTGATTTACAGTCTTGGCCACCACGGCACACCAACTCCGCTTTTGCCATCTTGGTTGGCTCTTATATTTCCTTATACCCCGCCTTTCTCCCCGAATCGGGGCCCAGAGCAGCTTAGATCGTTCTCTTCTCCCTTTTATCTACAAAGTGGCTTACATCGCTCTTTGTCGTCACGCTCCAGGGTCTCAGTTAATTACCCTCAGCACTCCACAATTAAGAAGGGTACATTTACACGTCAATCTCCAATTCCGATACATTTACTTGTTTCACAATGTTCTCCCCTGGAATTAAATCCAGACAAGTGGTGACCATATAACCAAAGCTTGTTATTCCTGTTTGGTCCTTGCATCTGTTAAACATCTTCATTATGCTGTATACTTGTTTCACGATGTTCTCCCCTGGAATTAAACCCAAACAAGTGGTGACCATATAACCAGTGTTCCCTCTAAGCTGAGTTAGTGTGAGCTAGCTCACAGTTTTTGAGCCTCTGGCTCACACATTTTTTGCCTTAGCTCAGGAAGGGATGGCTCCAGAGCAAACTAATTTATGCAGCAGCCAAA
>NW_015169315.1:67303-68538 GCF_001447785.1 Gekko japonicus
ACCAGGGCCCATAACCAACAGCCCCCGAGAGGAGTCGCCAGAGAGCCGAAAGAACAGCGGAGACGACGGAAGATGCACCGGAGGGGGGAAAAAACTAGAAGAAATCGCCCACTCGCAGGACAAACGATCGGAGCCAGGAGGGTACCTGGTAGGGCTTCCCCCACCCCAGACGTACTGTGGCCATAGTTCGGGTTTCTGCATAGGTCTCTGCACCATGCACCGTGTAAGCCGCTCAGAGCCCTTCGGGGGTGAGCGGGGTACAAATAGAAAGTATAAATAAATAAATACATAAATAAATAACCAGTGTTCCCTCTAAGCTGAGTTAGTGTGAGCTAGCTCACAGTTTTTTAGCCTCTGGCTCACACATTTTTGCCTTAGCTCAGGAAGGGATGGCTCCAGAGCAAACTAATTTATGCAGCAGCCAAAGCTCCTGCTCACAACTTTAATGCCAGTAGCTCCCAAAGTAGAATTTTTCAGCATGGACTGACCAGGCTGTCCTAGCCTGCCATGTCACCTTCCCCTCACTTGTGATGAAATGGGGACCCGCCCACAGCCCTGGGAGACTGAGCAGCCGGTCTGTGGCTCACAAGTACCTGTTTTCACCTGCCCACACTGCCTGGTGGGGCTATTTCCCTTCGTAATTTCCTGCCCCTGCTCACCGAATCCACACCGCCTTCCTTGAGGGACAGTGAGAACCCTCTGGCTGATTCTCCAACCAGGGAAAGTGGGTACCACAGTCTTTGGGCACCCCCTGGAGAGTTGGGAACACCTCTGATGTGGGGCCATTTAGGTTCCCTGGCCTCCCTTTTGCCTCTGGTAACGTGCTGAGCGGGGAGGACCACGTGGTCAGGGCATGTCAGGTCGTATAACTCAAAAAAGCTTTAACACAACCCGGCACAGCAAATCTACAGGATGAAATCTCAACTCCTCTGCTCCTACACACACCCCTCTGTTCCTTCTTAATAAAACATTCTGCTTCTGAAAAGAAATACGGAGAGCACCTACCATGCAATTCACTTACCACTTCAGACCTCATTTAAGTTTCCCTATTCATGAAACCCTCCCTACAGAACAGCAGACCAGGGCTGATTTTCACAAGACAGATCACAGGGCACAAGATGCCAAGGACTCGAGCTTCAATGTACACATTACTTCCATGTATTTCCCCATGAATGCTGTTCCCACTCCAGGTCTGGACCAAGGTGTGCTGTACAAAAAACTGCACCCCCACATTC
>NW_015169315.1:68558-80412 GCF_001447785.1 Gekko japonicus
ATTCCTGCTCCCTCTAAGCTGTGGAGTCTTGTGAGCAAAAATTCTACTCTGTGAGCTACTGGCGTTAAAGTTGTGAGTGAGCGATTTGGCTGCTGCATAAATTAGTGTGCTCTGGAGCCATCCTTCCTGAGCTGAGACAAAAGTGTGTGAGCTGGAGACTAAAAAGCCATGAGCTAGCTCACACTAACTCAGCTTAGCGCGAACACTGACTGTGACCACTACTTCCTCTAAGCTGTGGAGTCTTGTGAGCAAAAATTCCGCTTTGTGAGCTACTGGCATTAAAGTTGTGAGCAATGTTCCCTCTAAGCTGTGGAGTCTTGTGAGCCAATATTCTACTTGATGAGTTACTGGCATTAAAATTGTGAGCGAGCGATTTGTTTCCTTCATAATTTAGTTTGTTCTGGAGCCACCCTTCCTGAGCTAAGACAAAAATGTGTGAGCTGTAGGCTAGAAAATTGTGAGCTAGCTCACACTAACTCAGCTTAGAGGGAACACTGGTTGTGAGCGAGCGATTTGGCTCCTGCATAAATTAGTATGCTCTGGAGCCCTCCTTCCTGAGCTAAGACAAAAATGTGTGAGCCGAAAGCTAAAAAACCGTGAGCTAGCTCACACCAACTCAGCTTAGAGGAAACACTGGCTGTGACCCCAAAGAGAAACAGCCCAGGGCAGGAACTACCTGGACACAGGGTCTTCTGCAACTGGTTAAATACACACCCCTGGACCTTATCTGTTTGGGGCAACAGTGGAGGAAGGCGCTTGTTCTGCATCACACCACAGTCCTGATACAGAGCAGAAACAGCACATGCAAGGGGGGGGGGATGAGAGCACAAAAGTAATGCATGACTGACAGAGTTCGAAGGGTGGGTCTAGGACCCCCGCCCTATGAATGCTGCCCTTGTGCAAGAAGGATTTCATGAGGAAGTGGCTCAACTCTAAAGATGCAGAAAAAAAAAAAGTTGCTGAAGAGAACTAAACGGGAGCTGAAACCACGAAGACAAAAGCTGAACACCAATTTGAGGAAGACTGAACAAAACACATCATATTAAAAGTCGGCAAGAACAGCCCAACAGTGCGCGGTCCAGAAGTTATTCACCCAGATTCTTTACCCGTTAGAATCTGCCACGGAACACTTTGCCTTTAAAACGCTGTGGAACGAGGGGATGAAAACAGTTATTTTTATGCCGTTATCGCAAAAAAAAAGGGACTGAAGTCAACAGAGCAAAGACACCTGGCACCATTATTAGCATGAAAGAGCGGAGGAGAAAGATGCGGAAACCAACACATTTTCAGCAGCACTGAAAAGATGGGGGTGGATAAGAAGAAGAGTCCCTGTTTCCATCCCACTTCAACAACCCCAAATAGGATTGCCAGGGGACGGTGGGGTAGAGTTGCCAGATCCAAGCTGGGAACCTCCTGGGGATTTGGGGATGGAGCCTGGGGAGGACAGGGACCTCAGTGGGGCACAACGCCACGGAGCCCACCCTCCAAAGCTCCCAGGGAAACTGGTCTCGGTCCTCCGGAGATGAGCTGCAATTCCTGGGGATCTCCAGGTCCCACCGGGAGGCTGGCCATCCCTAACCCCAAGTCTACACACCTGCGCTTTCTTTTGCAATCCTATTCCAATTTCACCTGCGGGGCAAGCTAGAACAGGGGGGAAAGGGGAAAGGAGAAAACGTTTTGCTTGTAGGGCGCGGGTGGGGGGGGAGAGAGAGGGTGTGGGAGAGTGGGAAGGCAGTGAAGACGGCAGCCACAGGCGGACGGTGAAGGTTAGGCTGAAATAAGAGGGCGACACGTGTAGGTGTGGATGTAACAACACGTGTTCGACATAGATAAATAACACGGACAGGCAGAGAAACCCAGGAAACGTGGAGGGAGCGCGCACGGGTTCCCAAATTCAGTGTTCCCTCTAAGCTGAGTCGGTGTGAGCTAGCTCACATATTTTTTAGCCTCCGGCTCACACATTTTTTGTCCTGGCTCAGGAAGGAGGGCTCCAGAGCAGACTGATTCATGCAGCAGCCAAATTGCTCGCTCACCGTTTTAATGCCAGGAGCTCACAAAGTAGCATTTTTGCTCACAAGACTCCACAGCTTAGAGGGAGCATTGGTTGCCATCAGTGTTCCCTCTAAGCTGAGTCGGTGTGAGCTCGCTCACAGTTTCTTAGCCTCCAGCTCACGCACTTTTGTCTTCGCTCAGGAAGGAGGGCTCCAGAGCAGACTAATTTATGCAGCAGCCCAGTCGCTCACTCGCAGCTTTCATGCCAGTCGCTCGCAAAGTAGCATTTTTGCTCACAAGACTCCACAGCTTAGAGGGAGCATTGGTTGAGGCGACGTCATCGTGCAGGGGGCGCTCTAGCGTTCCACCGAAAACTATACAGCGACCATAGAGTTTTTGGCCAAAAGCTAGAGAGCCCCACTGAAACATGCCTAGTGCGATTACATCGCTTCCGGGTGATGTGATCGTGGCTTGCACGCTATTTGTATGCACAAGAAGATCCAGGAGAGGAGCCTGGGTCCCCCCGCCGGCAGAAGGTGGGACCTGGTAACCCTAACTCCAGGGCTTTTTTTGTAGAAAAAGCCCAGCAGGAACTCATTAGCATAATAGGCCACACCCAACAGCAAAAACTCATTGGCATGGCTTGCCTGGGCACCCCACCAGCTGCGGGGAGCCCGGGAAAGCTGGCCCTTGGACAGGCCGGGGAAGGCACCGGGAGGCATTTAAATGCCTCCCCAATCCTTCCAGGGGACCCCCTGGCCCGCCTGGATCTGAAAGCCCTACCCCAACATTCCCCACCAGTGGCCGGGGACCGGACAACCCTAGCAGGGCATAGTGTCCTGCATCTGCCTTCCAAAGTAGCCGTTTTCTCCAGCAGAAGTGGAATAAGTAAACAAATAAGATTCAGCTACAAAAAAGACGGAGCAAACAGCTGAGAAAGTAAAGGAAATGGATGCCAACTCTTAAAAAGTTAAGGAAAAGGTACAAATGCTCGAAAAGAAGCAAGCTTGGGATGAATTTCAACTTCTACAATTGCAAATGGAGAAAGCTAACCCAGTCCTCCGGTCCCAAGGGGTCCCTGAATCTAAAGATGAGAATCTAAAACAATTTTTGAGCAATGCATTAGCTCCAGTTACAGATTTAAAAGCAGAATATCTTGTAAGCGAAATGGACGTGGTCTACAGGGCCTACTCTGTTTACATTAAAAATAATAATCTGCCTGGAGAGATAGTGGTGAGATTCTCGAAGAGACACGTAAGGGATTTAATCCTGAAAGTGACTTCAGGCACACCACTGAAAATCGGAAGCAATACTATTAGGATTTTTAAAGACATTCCATTTGAAATAAGGAAGAAGAGAAAGAAGTACAAGGACTTAATCCTCTTTCTACAAACAAACAGCATTCCATACAGATGCTTGACCCCGGAATGCGTCATTTTCAAACTACAGGATACAAAAGAAAAGATTGACTCTGTTTCCAAAGTGCGTGAGTTTATGAGACTGCAGCTGGGTGAACCAGAAGAGGACGCCAAGGAAGAAGATGACAGCAAACCTAGTGACGAAATGGACTCAGTGACTTCCGACAAGGACCCTGCTTCAGAAAGGGGGGGGAGCGGCCCCTAAACGAGAATACCAATTGAGGATTAGAAAAGATAAAGCAAAGTGAAGGCTGAAGAACTCTGAATAGTGCCTTAAAGCATATACTATAAGTGATGCTCTTGGGGTTGTCTTTAAACAGTTAATTGACTGTGTTCAATGTAATACTAGCAGTTAAGACTAACACTTATATAAGCTGATGTAATGATCTCCTATACTTGGGGTTTAGTTAGTAGTGGTTTTCTTTCCTTTCTCCCTAGATGTAGACAACCCTTCCCCTTTTTTTCGTTGTAGTTTGTAGTGTATAGAAAATGCAATACAAAATCCTCTCCGGGGGGCATAAAAAAAACCCAAATAAGATTCAGGTGGGATAGCCCTGCTGGTCTGAAGCAACAGGACAAAGTTAGAGTCCAGTGTGGCACCTTTAAGACCAACAAATTTTTATTCAAGGTGTGAGCTTTCATGGGCACAGACACTTCCTCAGATACCTTGCTTCAGACCGACACAACTACCCACCTGAATCTATTGCAGTAGAACAACACGTGAGTCCAGGGGTACCTTTAAGACCAACAAAGTTTGATTCTGGGCATGAGCTTCTGTGGACGTGCGCACTTTATCAGATATCTGGTGAACTGTATCTGAAGAAGTGTGCATGCTCACTTAAGCTTGTACCCAGAATTAAACTTGTTGGTCTTAAAGGTGCCCCTGGATTCAGACTTTGTTCAAATAATAAATAAGTGATGGAGATCAGTTATCATTCCAGGGGATCCCCAGCCCCCCACCTGGTGGTTGGTGACCGTATTTTACAATTGGCCTCCTAACAACAGGGATCATTTATCCCAGAGGAAATGGCTGCTTTGGAGGGTGGGTTCTGCCTGCGGTATTGCATCCTTGCTGATGTCCCTCGCTTTCCCAAACCACCCCCTCCACAGGGCCCACCCCCCAAATGTGTAGGTATTTTCCAACCCACAGCTGGCAATCCTAAGCATTGTCGCTCACACAGACAAACCCGCCCACCCAGTGGTTCGAAAGCCTAGCAATGGGTACCTGCTCCTAGGTAGCAGGGGGCACCCTCCTCCCTGCGGAGTGGTGTGCAGCAGGAGTGCCGGCAAAGTGGCGATGCGGTGGTGACGTGCGGTGATCTGGTGACCCGATGAGCGTGGCAAAACATCCGGCGTCGAACGGCGGCAGAATCCGGGCAGAGATTGGACTGGAGGCACGATGACACAACGACGTAAAGCGCGACGGAGCCAATAGGACGAATGCCGGAGCTACGGTCGTCGTACAGTCGTGCACCACGAAGACCTTGCCTGAAGGAGCCGCTGCGCCGAGATGCCGTCGCCAGGAGGTGGAAAGGGAAAAAGCCCACCATGAAGAGCCGAGAAAGAAGACAACCCTGCTGTCTGGGTGCCGGTAGGCAGTCACCTTCCCCCCTGTGTATTGTGGCCCTAGGTAGGAATATGTAATATGACTAAGTAAACCGCTCCGAGCCTGCGGGAAGGAGCGGTATAGAAGCTAAATGAAATAAATAAATAAATAAATAAAAAGTCCTTTAATTTCCCATTCTGTCAGATAGGCTTTGCCAGACAGCAGACAGGTGTCATTGCAGACCCCATAGGGCTGTCAACTCTGGGCTGAGAAATTTCTGGAGATTTGGGGGTGGAGCCTGGGGGAGGGGAGGGACTTCAGTGGGGTACAATGCCATAGAGCAGGGGTGTTGAACATGTGGCCCGGGGGCCCGATCAGGCCCCCCGAGGGCTTACAGTGGAACTGGCCATCTCCTGCTTCAAGTTCTGCTGCTGCTGCATCCTAGCTTGCTCCGCCAGACTCTCTCGATCGCCCAGCCATTTCATGTTTTCACCTGGGTGCTAGACTCAGAACTCTGAGCGTGAGATTTCTGTGGTGAATGTCAATAAATCAAAATTAGGTTTGCAGCTTACAGAGCTAATGTTTTAAGGATGCTTTTATTTTAAGTAAAAAAAACCCCAAACGTTGTGTTTGTGTTCTTTGTTGTTTGTGTCCTTTATAACGTTTATATCTCCGCTACCTGGCATTACATTTTATGACACGCGTGGCCCGGCCCAACAAGGTCTCATTTATGTCAGATCTGGCTCTCATAAGAAATGAGTTTGACACCCCTGCCCACATTTTCTCCAGACAAACCAATCTCTGTAGGCTGGAGATCAGCTGTATTTTGGGAGATCTCCAGGCCCAACCTGGAGGCTGGCAACCTCACATGTATACCACTTCACACACACACACACACAAGCCTGCTGTGTTGTGAGAAATGTTGCTATATACGCATGTATAATGACATCACACAGACACATGCCACCTCACACACACATGTTACCTCACAGGTATGCAACACCTTTTGATTGGTGTGCTTTTTACACAAGTTGCCCCACACACGTGTCACTACGCACATACAATTTGCCTCATAATGTACACGTGTTGCTTTGTGTGCGCAGTTTCCTCCACACATACATACACATGGAGGCAGGCAAGCCCATGCGTGGCTGTGGTGGTTCCCGCTGCTTCAGAGATGGGAGCGCCATCTTCCTTCACCAACCTCCCAACTAGTATTTGCCCTTTGCAGGTTGAAGGAGATGTTCTTCACGCTCAGCATTTTCTCCATGGGCTCTGGACTCTGCTGTTTTCTTTCCCCAAAAAACCTCCTGAATAAAATGTCTGCATAGTGCAGATCCACTTATTACCGATGATATATATGCTGGAATAAAGTTATGTCCATCTAAATTTTTGCTGGAACAAAATTTTGTTAGTCTTTGAGGTGCCACAAGAGCCAGTTTGGTGTCGTGGTTAAGTGCACAGACTCTAATCTGGGAGAACCGGGTTTGATTCCCCACTCCTCCACTTGCACCTGCTGATGTGACCTTGGGTCAGTCACAAGCTCTGGCACAGCTGTCCTTGAAAAAGAGCAGTTCGTGTCAGAGTTCTCTCAGCCCCACCCACCTCACAGGGTGTCTGTTGTGGGGAGGGGAAGGGAAAGGAGTTTGTAAGCCGCTCTGAGACTCCTTCGGGTAGTGAAGGGCGGGGTATAAATCCAATCTCTTCTTCTTCTTCTACTGTTGATTTTTTAAATCTTTCCTTGGACATCTCTTCTCTGGCTCATGTTAAACTTCATCTGCAAAGTATTTCACTGAAAGGGACTGCTTCTGTGGCACTTTTTCAAGTGTTTGAAGGGCTTCATACCATTTTATTTTTATTTATTATGGTATTTCTGGCCCATTTCTTTTCAGCAAGGCTCAGGCTGGATCATAAAAGTTAAAAGCCAGCCATAAATACAATGAACACAATAAGCTTTCAACACTCATTAAAACCGGCCACATTAGTATCCCGTCGTCATAAAATGTCCCTCCTGAATAGTTGCATTTTGTCTACTGTGCAAAATAACAAGGGCTTTCTTGGGCTCATTAAGTATGCCATTCCACCAGTCTCCATCCTGATAACCATCTCCTAAAGTAGACCAAGATTATCCATTCCTACATTGTAGATTGTAGTAGTAGTGAGTAAGTAGCAGAATGAAGTTTGAGTCCAGTGGCACTTTTAAGCCCAACCAAATTTTATTCTGGGTATAAGCCATATAAAGGCGCTGCGGTGGCTCAAGTGGTTAAGACACTGAACTGCAGGCTGTGGAAGGTCGGTAGTTCAGCAGTTCGAGACCCGAGTGTGCCGCATGACGGAGTGAGCTCCCGTCTCTAGTTCCAGCTCCTGCCCACCTAGCAGTTTGAAAGCAAGAAATTGCAAGTAGATAAATAGGTACCACTTCGGTGGGAAGGTAACAGTGTGCCGTGCGCCTTGGTGTTTATTCATGCCGGCCACATGACCACGGGAACGTCTTCGGACAGCGCTGGCTCTTCAGCTTTGAAACGGAGATGAGCACCGCAACCCTAGAGTCGGACTCGACTGGCTTTCGAGCAAGGAAACCTTTACCTTAACTATATGCCATATCTGAAGAAGCGTGCGTGCACACGAAAGTTTATACCCAGAATAAAACCTGGTTGGGCTTAAAGGTGCCACTGGACTCAAATTTGTTTTGCTGCTTCATGTTGGCAGAGTTTAGATACGCAGTAAAGTGGAGCACAACCTTTTTAAAGAATAACATCTGTTTACTAAGAAGAGAGTACAGTTTGTAAGAAAGAGGAGAAAGAGAACTCCAACTGTCTAACTCAGGTGTGTCAAACATAAGGCCCGGGGGCCGGAACCGGCCTGTCCAGGGCTCTTATGCGGCCTGTGAGCAACTGGTGCAAGGGAGGGAACAGGGAACTCCTCAGAGGGAGAGGGTGAAGCCACTCCGATTGTGGCTTCAGCATGGTGGAACAACCTCATCTGGAGCGGTCAACAGTGTGGGAGCGTCTGCCCAGGGCTGCACCGCTGCCTCTCTAGCCCGCCCATGTGAGTTTTCCTCTGCACCCCCCTCTCAGCCCATGAGGCCTTGCTTTGAGGATACACCAACTCGGAGCTTACCAGTTTCTGTCCTTTATACAGTTTTTATCTCTGGTTCCTGGCATTACACTGTATGGCACATATGGCCGGGCCCAACAAAGCAACATTTCTGTCAAACCCGGCCCTCGTAAGAAATGAGTTCGACACCTCTAGTCTAACTAGCTAGGGGAGTGGAGTCTGCAGACTAACAGTTCTCAGCAGGAAGCAGGAACAGGAAAAACCTAACTGAGCCAATCAGGAGAGAGGAAGGAGATTGTTTGAAAATAGCAGGAAGTCCTTGGTCTCACTATGCTAGCTAGTCACCCCCTGTAGGATGTTCTTATCATCTTCTCTCTCTATGCACAATAGACCTTGTGTATTCCAACACTTCAGACCAGCACAGCTACCCACCTGAATCTATAGTAAGTAAGTCGTAAGTGTATTAAAAGTGAATGGAACCAGGGCCTTTGTAGTTTGGCTACCAGCACTAGGGCAGCTCTTTGACTGAGCTGCCCCTTACATGGGGAATCAAGTACTGTTCTCCCTGTCTACATCACTCTCAAGCACAGAAGAACAGTAGTGTCTATTCCATATTCTCTTGCCGGGAAGTCCCCTTCAATCCTCTCTCTTCAAACTCCTTCTAAAGTGGCCAACCACCTCTGCTTCTCATTTCCTTTGAAAGCCCCTTGTTGAGGTAGCCAAAGGTCAACTGCGACTTGATGGCACTTCACACACATGCCCACTTATGTTCTGCTCAGCATACTTCTGGGCTGGTGTACCAGAGGACTTTTTAAAACTTCTAATAATCTGCAACTTTACCTTTCTAGCAGGTGCTTCCTAACTTTCGTGGTAGGGAAGAAGAAAAGGGGTGGGAAATCCAGTTGTTTAAAGCCGTCCAATTTCTTTGTCTTTGGAAAGTTGCAGATGAACATAAGGGAAATGCTAAAGAATATGTTTAGCATAGAATGCTGCAGACTGTATTCCTAAGAACATCCTTTAAAGATAGGTGTGAAATCAATTTAATTTGAAAAATCTAAAGAGTTCAGGACAGTACATGTTACTCTTCTCACCACAGCTCTATGAATTATTTTATTTATTTATTTATTTGATTTTTACACCCACCCTCCCTGCCAATTAGAGAAGGCTGAGCGAGAGAAATTGCCCAGTCTAATCACACTGGCGGCTTGGCGCGACATGGCATTGCTGCTAATTGTACCAGTTTAAAATGTTGCATCCAGACAGCACTCCTTGCTGCCGGTTACCCACGCAGCCGTCCCCTGATCAAACATCCACATAACTGCAGCGCCTCAGCCATGAACATAAGAACATAAGGGAAACCAATACTGGATCAGGCCAATAGCCCATCCAGTAAACACTCCGTCACAGAGTAGCCAAAATACGAGGTGCCATCAGGAGGTCCAGCAGTGGGGCCAGGACACTAGAAGTCCTCCCACTGTTGCCTCCCCCAAGCACCAAGAATACAGAGCATCATTTGCCCCAGAGTCCCTATCTATACCTTGTGGCTAACAGCCACTGATGGACCTCTGCTCCATATATTTATCCAATTCCCTCTTGAAGCCGTCCATGCTTGTAGCTGCCACCACCTCCTGTGGCAGTGAATTCCATGTGTTAATCACTCTTTGGGTGAAGAAGTACTTCCTTTTATCTGTTCTAACTCGACTACACAATCTTGTTTCATCAGAATAGTAAAGAAGCAGAAACCAAAATCTCTCATATCTAATTCTTAACCTTGGCCCCCAGCCTGTGGATCAAAAAATCTACACAGGAAGAGGCAAGGGGGATTTTTCTGCAAACCTTGGGGAACCTTCCTTCCTCAACTGTCGGTGGCCGGTTTTGCTTTCCTTTTGTCATCCATTCAGGGGCCGGCCCCATTGCTGCTCAACAGAGTGGTTTCCAATGATTTCCTCTTCGTTAAATGCTTTATATATTCCACCTCATATATTTTACAGTACTAATGCCACCCATAAATCTGACAAGAGCCAATGCTATTAGTGAGGACTGCAGCAATGTAAATGCAAGAGCACCAGGAGACACTGGCACACCAACAGGTTAAACCTAGGGTGGCCAATCCCCAGGTGGTGGCTGGAGATCTCCTGGAATTACAGCCTTAGCCACTTCACTGTTTACTCCCAACTCCAAATCATTAATAAACGAGTTAAAAAGCATCGGACCGAGTACTGATCCCTGTGGTATCACCCTCCACTGAGAAAATTGCCCATTTATACTCACTCTCTGTTTCCTATTAATTAGCCCATTTTTGAGCCACAAAAGGACTTGTCCTTTTATCCCGTGACTATTGAACTTACTTAGGAGCCTTTGATGAGGAACTTTATCAAAAGCTTTCTGGAAGTCAAGGTAAACAGCATCTATTGGGTCTCCCTTGTCCATGGAATGTGCTGCCCGGTCAGTTTTTAAAATGCATACGGGTGCATGTGCACTTATGTGCTTATGGGCAAAAACTCCCCCAAAAACCCCACACCCCAGCGGCAAAAATGGATCTGCAGGTTCAGACCACCAATCCATTTTGCATGCGCCCCCCTGGATTCAGACATCTGGACATGCACAATGAATGTGCGTGCAGGGAACCAAAAACACCACTTGTGATGTGGTGCCTTTTTAACCGGGCTTCAAGTTGTCCCAGGACAGGGTGAGTATGCCTGGGGAATGCCTGACAGATGTGGCTGTGCGACTGTGCCCATTTAATCTGAAGGGGAGGGGTGGCTATGTTGGGCCAAACCTGCTTGTGTGATCACTATTACATAGTGAACTTCATGACAAACTGCAAATTTGAACCCTGATCCTGGTCCAACACTAGCTGCCACACTACACTATTCCCCAACTGGATACATCGAAACTTTACACAGATTAACATTGGTTAACATAAGAACATAAGAGATGCCAATGTTGGATCAGGCCAAAGGCCCATCTAGTCTAACACTCTGTATCACACAGTGGCCAGAAATACCAGGTGCCATCAGGAGGTCCACCAGTGGGGCCAGGACACTAGAAGCCCCTCCCACTGTTGATCCCCCCCAAGCACCAAGATGACAGAGCATCACTTGCCCCAGAGCCCCTATCTTTACCTTGTGGCTAATAGCCACTGATGGACCTCTGCTCCATATGCTTATCTAATTCCCTTTTGAAGCCGTCCATGCTTGTAGCCGCCACCACTTCCTGTGGCAGTGAATTCCATGTGTTTATCACTCTTTGGGTGAAGAAGGACATCCTTTTATCCATTCTCACCCGACCGCTCAGCAATTTCATGGAGTGCTCACGAGTTCTTGTATTGTGAGAAAGGGAGAAAAGGACCTCTTTCTCTACCTGTTCTTTCCCATACATAATCTTATAAACCTCAATCATGTCACCCTTCAGTCGTCTTTTCTCCAAGCTAAAGAGCCCTAAACGCTTTAACCTTTCCTCATAGGGAAAGTGTTCCAACCCTTTTATCATTCGAGTTGCCCTTTTCTGCACTTTTGGTTCATACTTTTGATATATTTTATGTGATGGGAGAGGCTGTGGCTCAGTGGTAGAGCATCTGCTTGGCATGCAGAAGGTCACAGGATCAATCCCCGGCCTCTCCATTTGGCAGCAGATGATGTGAAAGAACTTAGCCTGAGACCCAGCAGAGCTGCTGCCGGTCTGAGTAGACAATGCTGGCTCTGATGGACCAAGAGTTTGAGTCAGTATAAGGCAGTTTCATGTGGCCAAGGGGATAAGTCTTTTCACCCAATGTTGTCTACCAGATGGAGAATTAGGGATCAGTGAATGAAACTTGTAATGCAGCAATTTCTATATTGGT
>NW_015169315.1:80465-82510 GCF_001447785.1 Gekko japonicus
ACATCAATACATAGGCCCCGGTCACATGGGCTGGATATCGCAGGGGGGAGGCGCCACTGTTTGCCCCGGAGCGAACTACCGCGCGGCAGCTGGATGTCCCGCCGACGTTCCGTGGTTGGGGGAGGTGCCGATCATACCTCACTCCTGCGGCGCAGCGAAGAAGCGGCGCCGCGGGGGTTGTGTTGTTTTTTTTTTAACCCAAGTGTTCACATGCGCCGTTGGGTGCTTGTGCACACCCATGGAGACTTGACAAAAAAAAAACTTTTCGTGACGGGACATGGGCGGGCGCCGGATGCCATGAGCTAACACCGGAAACGTGATCTGACGCCCGCCCTTGCCCCGCGGTTTCTGGAAACTAGTACCTTGGAGGTACTAGTTTTTTTACAGCGCATCTTCAGAGTGAAGCCTCGGGTGAGCCACAGGAGTTCTACGCTTCCCAGATGTGGCGGTGAGATTGCGCCCGGAAAATCCGCCTATCTTCCGTCTCTCTAGTGTGCCTAATGCTCCGTGTGACCGGGGCCTAAGAACACTTTACTCAGAGTAAACCCCACTGAGTAAACTTCAGTATGATTCTGAGCAGACCTGTTAATCGGTCATCCAAACATCAGTAGATGCACCTTTGATTATGCCTTTTGATGCAAGAAACGACTGAAGGTCAAAGAAGAAGGGGACGGCAAAGGATGAGATGGTTGGACACTGTTATCGATGCAACGAACATGAAATTAAGCAAACTCCGGAGCACAAAGGAAGACAGGAGGGCCTGGTGTGATGTGGCCCATGGGGTCACGAAGAGTCAGACTCGACTGTGTGACTGAACAACAACAACAAATCCATGTAGGAACTAAATGAGGCTCCGACTTGCCTGGCTTCCCACAAATTATTCAAGAGGGCGTTTCTATGCAGGCAATAGAGTTGCGCTGCACTAAATGTTTCACAAAGTTCCTTGGACAAACTATGAGGGACTGTGGTCTATACTGCTGTAGATGGCTTACTGTAAGCAAGATCCCACTATGCGATTTCGGCATCATTTAATGTGTCGTGTTAACACGTATGCTTTGCTTCAGTTCCGTTTGGAGTTTCTTTTTAGATTTCAGATTGGTTCTACAGCACAGATTCCTGTTTTGTTGTTCATTGAATGTCCCATCCTGTTGATCATATTGACTCACTTTGACTATAAATAACGTGGAGGAGGAGGAGGAAGGAGAGGAGGAGGAGGAGATTGGATTTATACCCCGCCCTTCACTACCCAAAGGTAGTGCGGCTTACAAACTCCTTTCCCTTCCCCTCCCCACAACAGACACCCTGTGAGGCAGGTGGGGCTGAGAGAGCTCTCCCGAGAACTGCCCTTGAGAGAACAGCTGTGACAGAAGTATGGCTTGCCCAAGGTCATCCGGCAGCTGCAAGTGGAGGAGTGGGGAATCAAATCCGGTTCTCCCAGATTAGAGTCCGATGCTGCAGACTATATTCCTAAAAGCATCCTTTAAAGCTAGGCAGTGAAATCAATTTAATCTGAAAAAATCTAAAGAGTTCAGGACAGTGCATGTTATTCTTCTCTCCACAGCTCTGCAAATTATTTTATTTATTTATTTATTTGATTTTTACACCCACCCTCCCTGCCAATTAGAGAAGGCTGAGCGAGAGAAATTGCCCAGTCTAATCACACTGGCGGCTTGGCGCGACATGGCATTGCTGCTAATTGTACCAGTTTAAAATGTTGCATCCAGACAGCACTCCTTGCTGCCGGTTACCCACGCAGCCGTCCCCTGATCAAACATCCACATAACTGCAGCGCCTCAGCCATGAACATAAGAACATAAGGGAAACCAATACTGGATCAGGCCAATAGCCCATCCAGTAAACACTCTGTCACAAAATGGCCAAAATACCAGGTGCCATTAGGAGGTCCATCAGTGGGGCCAGGACACTAGGAGCCCTCCCACTATTGAGCCCCCCCCTCCCAAGCACCAAGAATACAGTGCATCACTTGCCCCAGACTGAGAGTTCCTATCTATACCTTGTGACTAATAGCCACTGATGGACCTCTG
>NW_015169315.1:82532-85712 GCF_001447785.1 Gekko japonicus
TTCCTCTCCCCACAACAGACACCCTGTGAGGTAGGTGGGGCTGAGAGAGCTCTTTCGAGGACTGCTCACGAGAGAACAGCTCTGGGAGAACTGTGGCGTGCCCAAGGTCACCCAGCTGGCTGCATCCATCCATTGATCTATCAATCCCATGTTCCTAGAGTGCTTTCAGTCCTCGTGTGGACATTTTGTGCAGAGAGTGTGGTTAATTTATAGAGCCATTTCTTTTGCACGCTTAAGGAGTCCAGTAGGTCCTGAGAACCTTCCTTCCTCAATGGTCGGTGGCCGGTTTTGCTTTCCTTTTGTCATCCATTCAGGGGCCGGCCCCATTGCTGCTCAACAGAGTGGTTTCCAATGATTTCCTCTTCGTTAAATGCTTTATATATTCCACCTCATATATTTTACAGTACTAATGCCACCCATAAATCTGACAATTAAGAGCCAATGCTATTAGTGAGGACTGCAGCAATGTAAATGCAAGAGCACCAGGAGACACTGGCACACCAACAGGTTAAACCTAGGGTGGCCAATCCCCAGGTGGTGGCTGGAGATCTCCTGGAATTACAGCCGATCTCCAGACTGCATAGATCAGTTCCCTGGGAGAAGACGGCTGCTTTGGAGGGTGGACTCTATGGCAGGGGTGTCGAACTCATTTGTTATGAGGGCCGGATCTGACATAAATGAGACCTTGTTGGGCGGGGCCACGTGTGTCATGAAATGTAATGGCAGGTAGCGGAGATATAAACTTTATAAAGGACACAAACACAAAGGTTTTTTTTTAACTTAAGATAAAAACATGCTTAACACATTAGCACTCTTTCAATATTTTGTTTATTTAGCAGTGTCTGAGAACTGACACCTCTGGCTCTGAATTCTTGCATCAAAATGCCTGTGCTGTTGCAATCCTGAGTATGCTGTGCAGGTGTGTATCTGTAAGCTGCAAACCTACGGTGACGCAGCAGCAGCAGAACTGGAAGAAGAAGCAGAAGACAGCCAGTTCCACTGCGGGCTTGATAGGAGCCCTCCAGGGCCTGATCTGGCCCTCAGGCCGCATGTTTGACACCCCTGCTCTATGGCATCACATTCCCCACTGAGGTTGCTCCCCTCCCCAAACCACACCCTCCAGAGGCTCCACCCCACAAATATTGGGGTATTTCCCTCCCAGAGCTGGCAACCGCCGGTTAGATCCCTTGCCTAACATTAGCACCTCCTGTTGGGTGTTATCATGGTTCCTGTCAGGCAAAAGAGATTAACTCAGCAAATCGTGGAAGTGTTGCCTAGGGGTCTGGGACCAAAAAGTCAATTCATCTTTGAAAAGTGTTGAAGAGAACACCCTGGGGCCAGGAGCACTGTTCCTTCTAAGCTGAGTTAGTGTGAGCTAGCTCACAGTCTTTTAGCCTCCGGCTCACACATTTTTGCCTTAGCTCAGGAAGGAGGGCTCCAGAGCAGACTAATTTATGCAGTAGCCAAATCGCTCGCTCACAACTTGAATGCCAGGAGCTCACAGAGGGCTCAAAGAGGAGAATTTTTGCTCACGAGACTCTGCAGCTTAGAGGGAACATTGGCCAGGAGCAGCTGCTATGCACCCCAATTAGTCATGTAGATTTGTGCCATTAAGAATTTGCTCCTTTTCACAGCTCAAGTTCTTTTAGGGCTGTGCACAGAAGTCATTTCGCCAGGAGACGTTCTTGCCCTGTATCCAAGTCGGAGGAGAGCCCACACAGGAAGCATTATATTGCCGAGTTGCCGAGGGAGTTGGCTTGCCAGCCCCTACCTGCTTCTGGTTTCTGATAGGGATGCCAGCCTCCAGGTGGGACCTGGGGATCCCTGGGAATTACAGCTCATCTCCAGACTGCGGAGATCAGCCCCCCGAAAAAAATGAGGAGGGGGAAGAAGCTCCTGTTTGGTGTAGTGGTTAGGAGCATGAACCGGGTTCGATTCCCCATGCCTCCCCATGTAGCTGCTGGTGTGACCTTGGGTCAGTCACAAGTTCTTTCAGAGCTGTTCTCTCAAGAGCCGTTCTCAAGAGAGCTCTCTCAGCCCCACCTACCTCATAGGGTGTCTGTTGTGGGGAGGGGAAGGGAAAGAAGGTTGTAAGCTGCTTTGAGACTTCTTCGGGTAGTGAAGGGTGGGGGTATACATCTAATCTCTTTTTCTTCTTTCTTTCGACATGTGTCACAAAGCGAAGGAAAAGCTATAATCAGTAGCAGGCCACAGTTTCCATGGCAGTGGGATCTGTCTCAAGCAGTTGCTACGCTGAGGTAATTTAAGGTCTATGATGTAAGGACAGTGCTGGAATTTGTCACTGTGTAGTAGTCGTTCATGCTGTCTCATTTGCAAGAAATTCATCCCCATTTTGGGCATTACTGGTGACAGAGGTTATCTTTTAAAACGAACACAAAGCCATCCACGGTTCTCTTCTGCGAATTCTTAATTGGGTCCTTCTGGACCAGATTCATTTTTAAAAAGTATCAGGTAGCTTGGCCATTAATTGAACAGTTTGTCAGCACATGACAAGTGGTGGAAGGTTAGGGATGCCAACCTTCAGGTTGGACCTGGGGATCCCTCCAGAATTATATCTCCAGAGTACAGAGATCAGTTCCATAAGGGAAAATGGATGCTGTGGAGGGTGGTCCCTATGGTATTGTACCCCACTGAGGTCCCTGTCCTCCCCAGGCTCCATCTCCAAATCTCCAGGTGTACATCTCCAACATCTGTACATCCTACCCCGCTCTCTCACTGGTGGTCAAGGGGACGGGACCTTGCAACCTATGGAAAGTGTCTTTTAAGTTGCAGGTGACTTATGGCTACCCCTCATGGGGTTTTTGAGGCAAGAGAAGAACAGAGATGGTTTGCCATTGCCTGCCTCTGGGTGCGGTCAGACAGTGTGCTGGGAGCGATTTAAATTGCTCACACCCTGATGCGTTTTTTTTTTAACCTGGAGAATCGCGATCACACTCACCTCCTTGCTCCGGATCGCTGCGCAGCCACATCGCTCCCCGCTGTCCACACACGGGAGCGTGCGTTGGTGTTGTTTCTCTCTCTCTCTCATTTTGAGCATGCGCACAGGAAGAAATCTGTAGAACTAGAATTTCCGCGCATGCACAGAACAGCGATTTCCACCTCAACCCAACAGCTGTAACACTTCCCTTTCAACTTTAAAAGAACACTTCCCTTTAAACG
>NW_015169316.1:0-3354 GCF_001447785.1 Gekko japonicus
CTTAACCACTTGAGCCACCGCAGTTACATTCTTCTAAATCCATGGACAAAGAGAGCAATCCGAAACAGGCCTTCTCAACATTCTGCTATGCTGTATTCGATGGGACTTATTCCCAGGAAAGTGTTCTTAGGATTGTGCTGTTAGAAAGGTGTCACGCTCCCTAGGATTACACCAAAGAAGTAGTAGCAGACTGATAGATACTCAAGGAAGTCAGTAAGAAAGAAGGAAGGCTCAAACATTTGTGACATAGCAGCATCTAGGTCATCTTCTGCACATGTGAAGAACAACTCAAAGCCAGGAGCCAGCAAAGTATCTGAACATGCTGTTCTTTGCAAATGACAGCAAGGCCAAAGGCAATGGGATTCATTTGCAAGGAGGCAGATTTAACAGTTGGAACCATTTGGGTGATGAAGCATATTTCCAGGAAAGCTGCAGTATCATCTCTGTTAGGGAGGAATCCGTGACTAAATAATGTTATGAGGAGAGGGTGGACTTGGTGTGAGAGGGCCTGGAATCTTTGCTTTAGGGGAGGCTCAAGGGATGGTTTGTTTCATGCTCAGGGTCTAACTGGCCACCATGGATAAACTGAGAAGGAATGTTCCATTTGGTCAGATTGGCTAGGAGTTTGGGAGATGTTTTTCCTTCCCCCCATAGTATGTGTCTTGGCTCATTGCCTTGGGCTGTCTGGATTGTTTTTATTAAACTATTCAGTACATCAGTGGAGGATTCAAATCAAGAAGAAGGAGGAGGAGGAGAGAAGAGATTGGATTTATACCCCGCCCTTCACTTGGCTTACAAATTCCTTTCCCTTCCCCTCCCCACACCCTGTGAGGTAGGTGGGGCTGAGAGAGCTCTTTCCAGAACTGCCCTTTCAAGGACAGCTCTTGTCAGAACTATGGCTTGCCTAAGATCATCCAGCAGCTGCAAGTGGAGGAGTGGGGAATCAAACCCGGCTCTCCCAGATTAGAGTCCGCGCACTTAACCACTACACCAAACTGGCTCTCAAGAGATGATCATGGCAATTCTATTCCACAGTACTTTCACCCATTTGGGTAATCTAGAATGACTACAGAGAGTCTGTGAACACAAGACTCTCATTGTATGTTCTTATAGGAATAAACAGCGTTAAAAGGGAGTAGATAGATTCATGGAGGATAAGTCTGTCAGTTGCTACTAGCCATGGTGGTTGAGGGGAACCTCCACTTTCAGAGGCAGTAAACCTCTGAATCCCAGAGCCTGGAGGCAACATAAGGGGAAGGCCTCGGCCTCTCTGCCCTGTTGTTGGTCCTCCAGAGAAACTGGTCAGCCACTGTGTGAGTCAGGATGCTGGACGAGATGGACCATTAGTCGATCCAGCAGGGCTCTTCTTCTTAAAACAGATTCCATTACTGATGCTTGTAAGGATGGTGGCCCATTGGCCCGAGACCACTTTCTAAAATGTCCTCCACTTGAACCTGGCTGGATGACCTTGGGCAAGCCATAGTTCTGTCAGAGGTATTCTTGAAAAAGAGCAGTTTCTGTCAGAGTTCTCTCAGCCCCACCTACCTCACAGGGTGTCTGTTGTGGGGAGGGGAAGGGGAAGGAGTTTCTAAGCTGCTCTGAGACTCCTTTGGGTAGTGAAGGACGGGGTATAAATCCAATCTCCTCCTCCTCCTTACTCCACCTACTGGTTCCAGATCTCATTCCTGCTCCCCCCCTCCGGCTTCTGACTCCGGCTTGAACGACCTCGCTCCTGGTTTGTGATTTGGACTTTCGGTCTTGGCTCTTGCTACCGTCCTCCGACTTCTGACTCTGGCTTGAACGACCTCGTTCCTGGTTTGTGATTTGGACTTTTGCTCTCGGTTCCTGCCTCCACTCCTTTTGTCTCAAGACCCCTGACTGAACTTTGATGTCCCTCTGCCTGCGCCCCAGACCTTGGCACTATTCTTCAAGGTGTGACTCTCACATTAGAACAGATTTCTTATTAGTATCTTCAGTGTTGCTTAATAAGCTACTTTCATCAGTCATAGGTTCTAAGCTGTGGTTAGACCATTCTTGGGTCTACTAAAATTGGATATGTATAAAGCCTTTGACACTCTTTATAAGGAAGAAAATAGGGATAGGGAAAGGGTTCTTACAGGCAATTCAGGAGATATATAAAGGAGGGAAGGCGAAAGTAAGAGTAAACAATGAACACTCACAAGCATTTCCCATACAAGGAGGAGTAGGACAAGGATGCCCACTATCCCCACTTATATTCATAATAGCAATAGAACAATTAGCGGAACGGATTAGAAATTTGGAAAGAATACAAGGCTATAAGATAGGCAATGAAGAAATGAAGCTCAATTTATTTCCTGATGATATAATAGTAATCATGACAAACCCCAAAGAAGGAGTTAAAGAGGTTAAGATTATCCTAGAAGGCTTTGAAAAATGTTCAGGGCTAGGAGTTAACATGACAAAATCAGAAATAATATATCTTAATGTAAATAGAGAAGAAAGGCAGGAGATAAATAGGAGCACGAATATAGGAATGGGTGTTAAGAAATTTAAATACTTAGGTATAGTTTTGCCAAAAATATTGACAAAATGATAAGGGATAATTATGAAAAAATATGGAAAAAATAGAGAGGGATATGAAAAGATGGAAATATAAAACACTAGGGATATCATCTAGAATAAGAAGTGTTAAAATGTTCTAGGTACCAAAGTTAACATACCTATTCCAAACGCTGCCACTGGGATCGATGAAAAAAAAATTGAACAATGGAACAGAGTATTAAAAGAGTGGATATTCAACAGCAAAAAAATGTACATTTCATAAGAGAATAATATATAGTCACAAGTCAGAATTAGGATGGGGAATCCCGGACCTAAACAACTATTATGAAGCTTTTCAGCTAAAACCATTATTAGAAATAGGCGAGGAAAAGGTACAGAAGTGGGTGAATTTTTTAAATAAGTGTTTTTTATTTTGAACAATATATTTAACAGTACATTCATAATACATATTATCACCGTGTATTAACCAACAATTCAACCTTTAAGAGCTCTTTTAAAAATATAACAGATCTTTGTAATAAGAGTTGTTTGGAATCACTTCTTCTTCTGCGAGATAGTTCACTGCTGGGAACCAAATTGCTTGAAAACTTTTTGGGTGAGAGACAATTTTACCATAAATAAAGTGTTCCCAGACTTTGTTTTGCCAACAATGGAGAGTAGGTTGATTTTTGTTTTTCCAGTATTGAGCTAACGTTATTCTTGCGATTGCTAATAATGTTGCTATTAATGTTCTAGTGACTTTTCTTTTGCAGGTATCCGGGATAACATCCAACAGGACCATTTCTGGTAGAAAAGGTAAGTTAATTCCTG
>NW_015169316.1:4626-13595 GCF_001447785.1 Gekko japonicus
CGGTTATAGCTCTAGGTTGGAAAGACAAAAGTAAATGGACAATAGAAATCTGGCACAACTATTTGTTTGACTTTATACAGTCAGATATCGTGGCGTCAATCAACAAGGGAACAACATGGGAAGAAAAATCCACGGAAATTAAGACCAGATGGAAGACCTACCTAGATTGGATACTGAAAGAAAAAAGAAAAGACATTCAGTGGAAGATTAAGACTTTGTGTCCATGGCTGGGGTGAAAAGATTAAGATTAAAAGGGAGGGAGGAAGGAAGGGGTGAAATTGTATATAGCTACAAATATTTGATGTAACAGACTGAACAAACAATAAATATATATATATGGTCATTTTATATATGGTCTTTATTTGATGTAACAGACTAAACAAACAATAAATATATATATATGGTCATTTTATATATGGTCTTTATAGATATAAAAAGACCATTCTTGGGTAGACTGTGTGTTCGCATTAAATGTATTAAATGTATCTACTTGCAATTTCTTGCTTTCGAACTGCTAGGTTGGCAGGAGCTGGAACTAGAGACGGGAGCTCACTCCGTCATGCGGCAACTCGGGTCTCGAACTGCTGAACTACCGACCTTCCACAGCCTGCAGTTCAGCGTAAATACACTACCATAAATTTATCAAAGAAAAACATAGATTACTTTTGGAACAGCCAATCCCAATTAAAGAAACCTTAGATATGATTTAACAAATCTGAAAAATAACAAGGCATCAGGACCTGATGGGGTCCCCATCTGAATTTTATAAGAAGTTTGCTGCTACTTTAACAGGTGTACTCACTGAAGCTGTCAATTTTCTTTTAAATTCAAGTAAAATGCTACCTTCCTGGTGGCAAGCCTCCTTAATTGTCATACCTAAAACCAACAAAGATGTGACACTCCCATCTGCTTTTAGATCTATTTCTTTATTAAACCAAGACCTGGAAATTGCAAAACGCTTTAAAAACTATTACTAAGTATATTCATATCAACCCATCTAGTTTTATTTATTTATTTAGTGTTTATATTTATACCCCGCCCTCCCCAAAGGGCTCAGGGCGGCTTTATGCCAGGCAGAGAAATTATATACAATACTTTAAAGACCCTTAACATAATCGACTTTCACCAGTCCAATAATCTACAGTCAGTCATTCTATCACTTGATAGCCACAAGGCTTTTGATAGCTTTGAGTTCCTATACCTTACAGCTTTGCTCTTCCACATGGGGTTTGGACATAACTTCCTTAGAATCGTAAATACATTATACTCAGAACCGAAGACCCAGCTGAAGATCATTGGTGGATCTTCTAATACTTTCAGTCTAGAAAGGGGAACACATCAAGGGTGTCCCTTATCCCCAGTACCTTTCGCTCTGGCCACTGAACCCTTAGACATTTCTATCAGACAAAATAATTTAGTTAAAGGAGTGAAAATAGGCAATAATGCACCGAAATGGAGCCTTTTTGCAGATGATCTGGTTCTATACCTTACTAAAACTATTAATTCGAAGAACTGGTTTTTATACTCTGCTCTTCGCTACCCAAAGGAGTCTCAGAGTAGCAATTGCCTTCCCTTCCTCTCCACACAACAGACACCCTGTGAGGTAGGTGGAGCTGAGAGAGTTCTGAGAGAACTGCTCTTAAGAGAACAGCTCTGAGAGAACTGTGGCTGACCCATGGTCACCCAGCTGCCTTCATGTGGAGGAGTGGGGAATCAAACCCAGTCCTCCAGATTAGAGTCCTCCACTCTTTAACTACTATACCAGGTGTTGACAACTTTGCTAGGGTTTCTGGGCTGTTCATTAATCAAGAGAAATCGGTTCTCTACCCATGCATTTATCAACAATTACTGTTTCTCATCTAAAAGCTTCATACTCATTTAAATGGGTTCCTTCGTTTTGGACGTCTCTGGGACAAAACATCCCAATGAACTTAGATGATCTTCTAAAAATCAGTTTGAAGGAACTTCACCGAAGTATTCAAACCCAAATGAGTCAATGGGAAAAACTTAAACTTTCTTGGTCAAACGGGTGTAATCTTTTCTATTTTAGAACACTTCCAATCACCTCCCCCCAATACTTTAGGAAATGGAAAAAAACCACTCAAGTCATGTATTTGGGATGGTAAAAAACAGAGAATTTCATTTGAATCTCTACACAGATCATCCACTTGTGGTGGCTTAAACTACCCTGACTTAATATCCTACTATGAAGCAGCTCACCTATCCAACATAATCAAATGACTTCGATTAGATCCTACGAGGGAATGGGTCCAGGTATTAAATGATCTCTCTTTTCCAAAGATAATTTCAGAAGTTATTTGGAATCAACCATCAACTAGGCCTCCAATAGACTTCTTTTCTACCCCTCTCTTCAAATATGGGACAAATATAAACTAAAACTTATACCTAAAGATTCCTTATTACCCACCTTTATCAATCAAGAGTTGTTCCAACTTGGCCAAGATAGTTCTTTCTTTCATGTTTGGAGACGTGCTCAGTTTAGCAAAGCTTTTTGACATTTCTAATCAGGATGGGTTATTAGAGAAAAATTAATTAGAAGAGCTACTAAATAAACCACTTCCAGGGTTTAATTATTTTCAGCTAAATCATCTAGCCTTAGGACTCCAGCTGCACAAACTACATAACAGACCATTCACATCTCTTGAACTGAGTCTTTAAAAAGCTGATGATATTAGAAGTGGTTTTTATTAAAATAATATACAAATGGCTGATCAAAAACTACCAATAGAACTAGATTTCAGGGGAAAGATGGTGTCAGGTCCCTGGTGCTCCCTTCAGGGTGCCCTGCCTTCTGCTGTCTTGACTTCCCCTTGGGAAGGTTGCCAGAAGCCTCAGAACTAGAGTGTTGTGGGGTTGCGCCACCTCTACAAGCGTACCCTGGCTGGCCACTCTGCAGCGCCCTTGCTCTCGCTCTCTCCACTGCTGCCTCCATCCTTGGTGTCTCTTTCTCCTTTTATTTCCCCATCTGTGCTCCATCCCCTCTCCCAGTGGCTTCCATCCTTGTCCATCCCCTCTCCCTGCCTCCCTATAGGCTGTGCTGCCCCGTGCTTTATACCCTGTCCCCACCCGTCACCTCCAGACTCGCCCGCAACTCACCACCACCCCAATGTCTCCTCCCCGGCTTGCGACGTCTTCTCCCTAGATGGCTGCAAAGGTACGTTCCCCTGTCCCCATGTTTCCTCGTAGCAGGCTCTCTTCCACGGCCTGGCCTGGCCCGCCCCTCCCTCCCCACCTCTCCCTGCTGGCTCAGTGGTTTTCCCAGGGTTCCTTGCTCCCAGGCCTGTTCCTCCTTCCAGGCTGGCTGCTTGGGGGCCCCTCGGGGCGATTTGCCTCTTGCTGCGATGGGTGGTGGGCCAGGGTCGGTGGTTTCAGTGGACCCCGCCTGGGGGCGGTGGCTGTGATAACTCCCTTGCCGGTCTTCCTTGTCAGAGGGGTTGGCTGCAGCAGGTGGTCTCGGTCCCAGGCCGGGAATGATGGCAATCAGACTGTAATAGGTCTTAGGCAAAATATGTCAGATACTGAGCTATGATGTTCCATTTAGGCCTGAAATTTTACCTACTCCTAAAATGAGAAAAGACGTGATTTCAGTATTATTAGTGATGGCAAAAAAACTGCCATTGCTTCGAAATGGAAAATCAATTCAGTGCCAATGTTATTTCTATGGTTTGATGGAATTTGGAATATTAATGGGTTGGAAAAGATAACCGATAGATTGTTACAATATGAACTCTTTCCTAGACACGGGTTTCACTGAGAAATGCCAGTTTGGTGTAGTGGTTAAGTGCGCGGACTCTAATCTGGGAGAACCGGGTTTGATTCCCCACTCGTCCACTTGCACCTGCTGATGTGACCTTGGGTCAGTCACAAGCCCTGGCACAGCTGTCCTTGAAAAAGAGCAGTTTCTGTCAAGAGCTCTCTCAGCCCCACCCACCTCACAGGGTGCCTGTTGTGGGGAGGGGAAGGGAAAGGAGTTTGTAAGCCGCTCTGAGACTCCAAGTGAAGGGCGGGGTATAAATCCAATCTCTTCTCTTCTTCTCTTCTCTATCCTTTTCTAGATTACATGTCAGCACTAGGGATGGGCATGAACACCCAAGTGAGCCCTGGTTTGAGCATGAACCAGGGCAGTTCATGGTTCATGAACCAGGGGGTTCAGGAGAATGTGTCTCCCATGATCTGCCCACAAACCTCTGTGTTTTTTATGGTTCGTGAGAGACATGTCCTTGGGCTCTAAAGGCATTTAAGTGCATTTACAGCTTACTGCTGGGTCTGGCAGGCCACCCAGAAGTGAGCCCTGAAGGCATTTAAATGCTGCTGGAGCCCACCACCAGCCTGTGGCCCCACTTGAGTGAGCTCACTTCCGGGTCTGGCCACTTGACCAGAAGTGAGCTCTGACGGCATTTAAATGCCTTTGGAGCCCTCCTCCAGGTTGGGCCAGCCTGACTGAGCTCCGAGAATGAGTTCAGTCGAGTCGGGTCTCGGAGCTCAGTCAGGCCGGGCATTTAAATGCCTCTGGAGCTCACTTCTGGTTGGGTGGCCTGACCCAGAAGCAAGCCCCAAAGGCATTTAAATGCTTTTGGAACCCACCACCAGCTTGCAGCCCCACTTGAGTGAGGTTACTTCTGGGTCGGGCTGCCGGACCGGAAGTAAGCTCTGAAGGCTTTTAAATGCCTTTGGGGGCCTGACTTGAACAAGCTCCCAGGGGGAGCTCCAAAGGCCTATAAAGGCCATTGGAGCTCAGTCTCGAAGCTCAACTGGGTCGGAGGTTGGCATTTAAATGCCTTTGGAGCTCACTTCCAATCAGGTGGCCTGACCCGGAAGTAAGCTCCAAAGGCATTTCAATGCCTCAGAGGTCACTCTCCAATTCATTTCTAGAATCACTGTTTGTTTGTAAATGACTCTAATTGCTGAAACTTGTATGTACCTTTAATTCTTATTGAAAAATCATTTAGGTCCCGGTCACACGGGCCGGAAAATGCGGAGGGGAAGCGTGGCTGCTAGCCCTGGAGCAAAGTAACACGCGGCAGCCCGATCACATGTCCCGTCAAGGTCCCGTCGAGGAAACCCAGCCAGCAGCACTTAAGGCAGGCAAGCAGGCAGCACCCAGCAGTCAGACTCTCCCAGAGAATCTCAGGGAAAGTGAACTGTCTTGGGAGGTGCCTGTTTGCCATGAGAGCAAGTGGCACACTCCAGAACAAGTGGCACTGTGGCAGTGCAAGCATGCCACAGTGCCACACAGAAACCCCAAAAGACCAACGGGGGGGCAGTTTCAGCCAATTGCTGCATGCATGTGCAGCCTGCAAGGTTGGTGGTGTTGCTTTGCCTTGCTTGGGAGGGGGGGAGAGACAGTCAACTCTACCGAACTCTACCCTGGCCTGACCCGCTACATCCCCGGACTTCTGGTAGCACCATCAATTTACACAGGGAAGGGTCTGTATAAATGTTTCTGTTGGTCTGTGAATAATGATGCAGGGTCCCCAGGCCTGATCCCAAGGCTAAGAGCCACAGGCCAAGAGCCCTTTGACTCTCACCCTTTCGCTGGCACCAAAGGCTTGCACCTCTGCCTCGGAGGAGCCTTACAGTTCAAAGGCCCACAGCCCCCGCTTCCCAGAAGCAACAGCAGAGGGTGGGGCCTGCAATCAGCCTCAGGGGAAAAGACCTTGCTCAGTGAGCAACAGACCAAACAAAAAGACCCAAAGGCTGCGGTCACACGGAGCATTAGCCATGCTACAGAGATGGAAGATAGGCAGATTTTCCAGGTGCGATCACAGCGCCACATCTGGGAAGCATAGAGCTCCCGTGGCGAACCCGAGGCTTCCCGCCGAAGATGCGGGGTAAAAAACTAGTACCTCCAAGGTACTAGTTTCCGGAAACCACGGGGCAAGTGCAGGAGCCTGATCACGTTTCCGGTGGTAGGTCGTGGCATCCGGCGCCCGCCCATGTTCCTCCAAGTCTCCACGGGATGCACACAAGCACCCAACGGCGCATGCGCACACTTCATTTAAAAACAAACAACACAGCCCCCTCCTCTTTTCTGTACCCTCCCACTCCTGGCTCGGCCTGCTCGAGAGGAACTCTCTGCACCGGGCGGCAGAGGGGGAGGTGCAGGGGGCCGTGGTGGGAGGGCGGCCCGACTGAAGCTCCTCCTGTTCCTCTGCAACCCTGGAAGGGTTGCAGAGTATAGTATAGTATAGTTGCAGAGTATAGTATAGTATATTGCTATACTAGCAATAGAGCAGTGAAACACGCCATCTGTGAAATAACATCTAGAGCACTTTGTTAATAATTGGTTGTAATGTTTATTTGTATAGTGATGGTTTTAAACTGGCTTTAAATATGTTTTATATTGGCGTATGCCCTTGTAAGCCACCCTGAGCCCGCGTAGCGGGGAGGGCGGGGTATAAATTGAATAAAATAAATAAATAAATAAATGTCGGGTTCTCCCACCGCGCAGGGCTAATAGTGCTGTGGGGGCGGGGGATTAATAGGATCCAAGTTGGGGAACCACCTCAGTCTTGAGATCTGGAAGGATCTTTGAGCTCATTATTTTGCTCCGGGGCAAACAGCCATGCTCCCCCCCCCACATTTTCCTGCACTTGTGACCGGGGCATAGGAGACCCAGACAAAACCACCCCTCTCCAGCAGGCTACAAGCAGCCACTCACCCTCAAGCTCAATCCTCTCTCAAAGCAGCCTCAGTTAGTGCTCCCCAGTAGTGTGGCGGTTTAGGAAAGGCAAAAATAAAAATAAGAAATCACTCACCTTCCCAGCAGCTCTCTCCTGTGTTTTTTTCCTCCCTGACCAGCTGGCCATTGGGATTCTGACCTGTGAGACACCTGGTAGTTACATGAGCCTTAAGCGCTGCCATTCAAAACTGGGAGTTGTTGTTGTTGGAGATATCTAGGCACCTTGGGGCCCTAGGCCTGGATGGCCTAGGCTATCAGATCTCAGAAGCTAAGCAGAGTCAGCTCTGATTGGTAGCTGGATGGGAGACCACCAAGGAAGTTGAGGGCTGCTATGCAGAGGCAGGCAATGGGAAGCCACTTCTGAAGGTCTCTTGTCTTGAAAACCCTACAGGGCTGTCATAAATTTGCTGCGACTTGATGGCACTTTCTCCCACCATCAAGCCTCATGGGAAGCTTCAATGGAAGAGCCTCTTCAAGCTTTGAAGACACAGCCCTACGCTATATGCCTGGTGACAAAAATGAATGTTTTGGCCTTTATTATTTCCAGATGTAACCGGATTCAAATGAAAAAAGATTTATGGGTCCCTTAAGTAACCGTAGAATTGTCAACAACATCTTATGAGCGAGCAACAAAACGTTCAAGTTTGTGACAATGGCTAGCAGACACAAACAGCCTTGGAGAAGGTTAAAGGAAGTGACATCACTTCTGGCTACCTTCAGGGCCGGCTCACCCACTAGGCGAACTAGGCATTCGCCTAGAGCGCCGGGCCCTGGATGGGGTGCCGAACTGTGCCTCCCCCCACCACCAAAAGCCCGCGTGCTATTGCTGCTCCCAGCCACATGGCATGGGGTGCGCAAAAGGGGAGCGCAAGGCCGACTCGCCTTCCCCCTCCACCAGGGTCAACTTTTGTAAATCCAAATGTGGGGTGTTTTGGTTTGGGTGCCCGGAAACCTCACCGCCGCCTCCTCACTCGCCTAAAGGGGGAGAGAAGTAGGACTTCCTTCTCTCCAGGCTCTGCCTGGAGGTAGGCAACTCCATAATTGGGGGCATGGGGGGGTGCCAGAAGGTAGCCCCTCCTAGGGTGCAAAAAAATTTCAGGCCGGCCCTGGCTACCTTGCCTTTGACTTGCTGCCTACACAAGTACATTTGTTCTACTCTAGTAGTCCCTGAGCCTAGATGTTACCACAGTGAGACCAGACCATGGGTGAAGTGCTCCAGCAGTGTTACAGGAAACATACAAATTGGGCCTCATGAAAAAGTGAGAAAGGATGAGGGGAAAGAGGCGATGGAAAGACAAGCGGAGTCCTTGTAGCCTGTGTAACAGTCACACGTGTTCCTCAGTTCCCACATCCAGGGTGCCCACTTCAGATCATAACACGTGGAGGAGGGGTTTCAGCCATGCTGTTTTCTTGACCTGAAACTGCTGGGGAGTAATATTTGGCCTGTTGGAGTAATCCACATGACTTTTCACATGGCTTTCCACAATGGGCCAAATATCATCCTTCACCGAGATTGTTACAAGTCAGGAAAATGGGTGCAAAAGCCTGGAGGTAGGCAACTCCATAATTGGGGGCATGGGGGGGTGCCAGAAGGTAGCCCCTCCTAGGGTGCAAAAAAATTTCAGGCCGGCCCTGGCTACCTTGCCTTTGACTTGCTGCCTACACAAATACATTTGTTCTACTCTAGTAGTCCCTGAGCCTAGATGTCACCACAGTGAGACCAGACCATGGGTGAAGAAACAGGTAACGGGCAGGCTTGGAAGGAGGAGAGGCAGTGTAGGCAGGGGCTCAGGTGTGTAGTAATTGGCAATAATTCCCGATAGGGTAGCCAAGGATAATGTTCCAGGTACATTTGAACCTGTTACACCCTGCTGAGGTCCCTCCCCACCCCAAACTCCGCCCTCCCAAGGCTCCACCCTCAAAATCTCCAGGTATTTCCCAACCCAGAGGTGGCAACCATAGGGCATAGGCTTGTTGTATTCATCACTGCCACCTGGACGTGAGTTGCTTCCAGCTGGGTCTGAGCCTGAGGCGAACCCTGAGACCCTGAGGCAGCACAGCTTATTTTACTTTATTTATTTTAATTTATATCCTACTTTTTGCCCTCATGGGGACCCAAAGCAGTTTATGGCACCATTCTCTCTTCCTCCATTTTACCAGTTTGGTGTAGTGTTTAGGAGTGCGGATTCTAATCCGGGAGAACCAGGTTTGATTTCCCACTCCTCCACATGCAGCTGCTGGTGGGACCTTGGGCCAGTTACAAGTT
>NW_015169316.1:13722-20912 GCF_001447785.1 Gekko japonicus
GAGCTTTCTCAGCCCCACCTACCTCACAGGGTGTCTGTTGTGGGGAGGGGGAGGGAAAGGAGATTGTAAGCCGCTCTGGGACTCCTTTGGGTAGTGAAGGGCAGGGTATCAATCCAATCTCTTTTCTTCTTCTTCTTTACAACAACCCAGTGGAGTAGGCCAGGCCGAGAGAAGAAGAAGAGGAGGAGGAGGAGAAGGAGGAGATTGGATTTATACCCCGCCTTTCACTACCCAAAGGAGTCTCAGAGCGGCTTACAAGCTCCTTTCCCTTCCCCTCCCCACAACAGACACCCAGTGAGGTAGGTGGGGCTGAGAGAGCTCTGACAGAAACTGCTCTTTTTCAAGGACAGCTCTTGTCAGAACTATGGCTTGCCCAAGGTCATCCAGCAGGTGCAAGTTGAGGAGTGGGGAATCAAACCTGGTTCTCCCAGATTAGAGTCCGCGCACTTAACCACACTTAACTGGTATGTGACTGTCCCAAGGTCACCCACTGAGCTTCCATGGCAGAGCAGGGATTTGAAGCCATTTTCCTTGGTCCTACTTTGACACTGTGGCCATTATACCACGTCTGCTGGTAAGGCTGGTGCATAGAAACAAGTAACGGGCAGACTTGGAAGGAGGAGAGGCAGTGTAGGCAGGGGCTCAGGTATGTAGTAATTGGCAATAATTCCCGATAGGGTAGCCAAGGATAATGTTCCAGGTACATTTGAACCAGCTAGATTATGGTGCCGCCCAATGCTCCCTCTAAGCTGTGGAGTCATGGACGAAGAGTGAGTTCCAGCACATTAAAATGTGATCTGGACTGGTTAGATGCTTCTATCGCTCAAAAAAAGCCCCTGGGGACTTATTGGCGAGAACGGAAAAATGGTTTTGGATCCAAATGTCTGAGCCGTCTGGCTACTGCCATCGTTAGAAAAACCAAACTGCCACAGTGAAGAACATTTTTGTGGTATTCCAATTGGAAATTTTGCCAGGGTCCTCTTTATTGTGGTTTTATTTTCCTCACTGAAGACATGTAGGTAGTTAACGCAGTTTCCCTGCAGAGTACAATACATTCACTCTTCTTTTTCTCATGGATTCATGTGTCTGGGGACAGCCACCTTGGATGCATTCAGCAATGACCAGCCAGTTCATGGGCAGAAAAATACTCATTTCAAACAATAATTTCTTATTGGAGGGGGAACTATAATCCAAGACTCCTTTTGAGTCTTGGATTATTAAAGGTAAAGGTTTCCGTTTGTTCGAAAGCCAGTGAAATCCAAGCCGAAGAGCCAGCGCTGTACAAAGAATTCTCCGTGGTCATGTGACCGGCATGACTAAACACCAAGGCGCACAGAACACTGTTACACTGTTACCTTCCCACACCCCTATGTTACCAGACGTGTGCTCATCTAGCCACACCCACCTTTTGCTTCTTATTCTGTTGACCTTGTTTGTTGTCAAAACCCAGGGCCTTTTTTTGTAGCAGGAACTCCTTTGCATGTTAGGCCACACACCCCAGTTGGGTGGGGCCTATTATGCTAATGAGTTCCTGCTGGGCGTGGCCAACTTGGAAGCCAGCCGGAACTCTGTTCCGGTGCGTGCCCAAAAATAGCCAGCCTTGTTTGTCCATTGGCTGTGAGGATGGACTACCATACCGTGTCCTTTGTAGGACAGATATCAAGGACCTCTTAAATATTATGTCTGTCTTCTCCCTATAATAATGCCGACTGAATTCAGTGCCAGTTTGCACAGCCAGATTTGTGGGTTGATGACTGAGTGGATTCATGCCCTGTTCAGAAGTGTATTTACTTATCTATCAAAATACATACTCATCTTCTTCCTTCACATATAGAGAGCCCACGGTTGTTAAGAACATGGTCCATAGTCCATCTAGTCCAGCACCCTGTCTCTCACAGTGGCCAACCAATTCCTCTGCGTCAGAGTCTTGCAGCAATCAGGAATCAACAACAGGCTTTCAATGAAGTTTCAGTTTACTGTTCCAGTATAGGCAAGTCATCCATACATGTTCAGTGACAGAACCAGGGGTCATTTCCTGCAGGAGCACACAGGAGCAGAGCTCTGGCAGTAAGGAGCTCAGGGGGCGGGCACATGCAACAAGCTCCGCCCCCTGCTCCCAGAAGCCCTCAGTCAAGACATGAGGAGCAAGAAGCAGCCAGGTAAGTTGCAGAGCCCCCCCCGGCCCACCTTCAGGTACAAGCTCTCCCTTCTTTGTAAGAGCAGATCTGTGCGTCCCCCCCCCCTTAGCTAGCAATCCAAAACAGTCCAGTGGCACCTTTAAGACCAAGTTTTATTCAGGCACAAGCTCTCCCTCCTCTGTGAGGACAGATCTGCATGTGTCACCCCCAATAGCCAGCAATCCAAAACAGTCCAGTGGAGCCTGAGTGGTGGGTGTTGCCTTCTGACACACTTCCGGTGACATCATATGCATATGCAAATAAGTCATGCAAATAAGTTATGCTGATGAGCTCCTGCACCTCTTTTTCTACGAAATGACCCCTTGTCAGAACTAATTCGAAAAGCGGGAAAGGGTCAATTATACCTGGTTCAAAGCGGGGGGTCTCCTGAGGGCTCAAAGCCAATCAGGGAAGAAGCCTTTGCAGTGCCTAAAACTAATTGGTTCACATTCCAAGGGAAAGCAGTGCAGCAGACACCAAGGTCAAACAGCAATAAAAGGAATACTGAGAATCAAAACCAAACATACCAAATCCGAAAGAAGACACAAATCAACCGCTTCCCCCTCCACCAGCCACAATGGCAACATAATTGACACTCTGGAGGACCAACAACAGGGCATAGAGTCTGAGGCCTTCTCCTAATGTTGTCTCATGGCTCTGGGATTCAGAGGCTGGTAGCCACTGATAAGACCTATCCTCTATGAATCTATCTGCTTCTAAATTGTCTTAGTGTACACTGAACACTGAATAAATATGGGAAAGATACATTCCTAAGACCATACTGAGGCTTGCCCCCCCCTTTCTTATATTTGATTTGTTCATCAGAGGTTCAACACATTTCCAGGCAATAGAAGTAGGGCACAACAAGAAGAGCTTGTGAAAAAAAATATTCATCAGGCATAATGTTTAATTCATCAGTTTAATTTCACCAGTGAATGTTGTACAACATAGTAGAAAAAGAAATCAAATAGTTAAATACATGTTGTTGTTGTTGTTCAGTCGCACAGTCGAGTCCGACTCTTCGCGACCCCATGGATCAGCTCCCACCAGGCCCTCCTGTCTTCCGCCGTCCTCTGAAGTTTGCTCAGTTTCATGTTCGTTGCATCTATGACACTGTCTAACCATCTCATCCTTTGCCGTCCCCGTCTTCTTTGACCTTCAATCTTTCCCAGCATCAGGGTCTTCTCCAGTGAGTGCTCCCTTCTCATTTGGTGGCCAAAGTATTTGAGCTTCAGTTTCATTATCTGGCCTTCCAGGGAACAGTCAGGGTTGATTTCTTTGAGGATTGACTGATTTGATCTCCTTGCAGTCCAGGGGACTCTCAAGTCTTGAGAGTTAAATAGATGCCCACCCATAGATATGCAAGAGCTTTCTGAGTGACATAAGATATCTGAAGCATAATGACATCTTGCAGTGGATACTAGGGATGGGCATGAACTGCATTTTTGTGGTTCAGTTTGTGGCTGAACCACCACCCAAACCACAGACCCATACAAACAGGGAGGTTGGTTCGTGAACTGACCCGGTTCATATTGGTTTGTGACCCATTTAAAGTTTATCCCCCTGCTTTCTGCTTCCCTTGGCTTTCATGGGGAGCAGAACACAGAAGTTGAAGTGAAACTGAGCCATTTCAACCAAACAGCTGAGTGGTGGGGAGCTCCCTGCTGCTCAGCTTTTTGGCATATTGGCTCAGAGCAATTTCAACCCCTGCTTTCTGCTGTCCACAAAAAGCCAAGGGGAGCAGAAAGCAGGGGGCCATTAAAACCAAACAACTGAGTGGCGGGGGGGGGGGCTCCCCACCACTTTGCTTTTTTTGTGAAGAGAAGAAAGCAGGGGTTTAAAGTTTGTGGCAGTTCTTCCATTTGTGAACATTGCTTTACGAACCATGAATCAGCCAAAATTCATGACAAACTTTCGTTCATCAGTTGGTTCATGCCCATCCCTAGTGGGCACAAAGACTCACAAGAATGCCAACCTCTGTAAGATTATTCTTTATGAGAGCATTCTAGAAGCAGACAGAAGCCATGGCTGCATAATTAGGCAGGGGCATCTTCACAACTACAGGGCCAGGAGAAGAAAAGAGGAACATTTCCCCTTCCTCCCCTCAGCTTCACAACAGGCAATGAGAGACCTGACAATTGGCCCAGTGGCTGTTTAAACTGGCCAATCTGGACCCCAGGGCAGGCTGTAGGGGGCGGGGCCTCCAGATAGACCTGGATGCTAGGGTCTTTTGTATAGTCCACCCTGTTATTCATTGGGCTGTCAGTGGGCCTCTCCTTCAGGCCGGCATGTTTCCACTTTTAGTCAAACAAACCAGAAACCTGACACGTTAATACAAATGTATGTGGCACTGATTAATAAAAGGGAGAGAAAAGAGAGAGACGTTCCCGCCCTCAAAAATTTATAATCTTTATCAGCAACTCACAAAAAGAAAAGCTCAGTAATATTGTGTGGTATGAGAGAGGGAGAGAGATTAAGACAAGTGAAAAGTATGCAAACGGAGAGTGATTTCAGCAAAGCGTACTTTATTCTATCCGGAACAAGACAACTTTGGCCGGCTCGCAGGCCGGCTTATATCCCCCGAGAAACCGCCACCCAAAACACACCCCTACTTCCCTATAGGTTATTTACAGTGGCCGAGAGTCCCATAGGCTCTCGGCCGGGAACCTAGCCCCCTGATTGGAGCGGGCTAGGATCCGCACAGTCCATTGTCCCTTGGAGCGAAGCTCGACGTTTGTCTCTGGACTTGTCTGGACTGGATACAATATACCAGGAAAGGAAACAATCTAGAGGAGGATTGGGGGCTTGCCGATTCACGTGCAAGGGCACGTAATTAGTGCAAGGGCACGTAATATTTGGGATGAATTGCCACCAGTGTGCAGATGATGCTCGGCTCCATCTCCTGCTTCCAGTGGATCCCAGGGAGGCTGTGAAAACAGTGAACAGGGGTCTGGAGGCAGTTTTGGAATGGATAAGGACTAACAATCTGAAATTTAATCCCAACAACCAAAAAAAGGTGCTACAGGTAAGAGGGAGGTTTGACTCAGGAAATGGGATATCTCCTGTTTTGGATGGGGTTGCACTGCCCCTAAAGGGGCAGTGTGACGGTACCTCTCTTTTATTTTGTGTGGTTTTAAATTTCTTGTTATTTCTTTCTCATTCAAAGTCTCTATCGCTGCCACCAGGAATATAATCCCAGTCTTTAATTACCCTTTCCCACAGTATTGTGCCCGAGCTCTAAGGCTCCTTCGTTGGACTATGTGGTTCTGAGGATGAGACTCTGGGTTAACAATAAACAAGATAAAACTTTACTGGTAAGAGGGGCTTATTGGTTACAAGCAGGGGTCATTTCGTAGAAAAAGAGCTAGGGGGACTCATTAGCATAACTCATTAGCATATGCCACACACCCTGACATCACCGGAAGTGTGTCCTCCCCACAGCCGGCGGCGATCTCCAACGGGCACCAGCAGGGAGCTCCAGGCCCTGCCCTCCCTCACCTCACCCGGGGGGATGGCGTCCCCCCGCGTCCCCCCCCCAAATGACCCCTGGTTACAAGATGTTTTGTTAAGATGCTTAGTAGAATCTTTCCCTTTTACTCAGGTCTCTTGTCAGCTTCTCCCCGCACACTCTTAAAATACTCTGACAATATTAGATTTTGCCCAATATGCCCCCTGAAGTATATTTTCTTCCTCCTTTAGAATCTTAATGCCTTTCACAGCACTTCTATATGATTCTAGTTAGAAGAGTACTTCTCAGACTCTGCGTAGATTGACCACAACTGACAGCTGCTGACTTCTGACTGACTTCAAACTTCTGACTGAACACTTCAAACTTCTCTCTCTCCACACACACACTTCCTAGCTCTGCCCACACTCTCAGTCACCAACCAATCACTTCACTCACTCATCTCCCTCTCTCACCACCCCTTGTTCTACTGACACTTACCAACCATTTAAAGAAACGCACACATATAACTTGAAATCATTACAGGCAGGTTCATGGGTTGGGGTTGTTCCTGGACACAGCCTCCAGCTGGATAAACAGATGGCAACAATGGCCAGGGGTATCTTTCCCCAGTTTTGGCTGGTGAGCCTGCTATGGCTCTTCTTGGGGTGGGTGTGGGGAAGATCTTTCCACTGTGGTGCACGCTATGGTAACATCTAGATTAGGGGTGTGATCACATGAGCAGTTTGGCCCAACGTAGCCACCCCTCCCCTCCGGATTAAAGGGGTGTGGTCACACAGCCCCATCTGTCAGGCATTCCCCAGGCATACTCGCCCCGTCGTAGGATGACTTGGGGATGAGTTAAAAAGGCACCACATCACAAGTGGTGTGTTTGGTTCCCCGCGCATTCATTGCGCATGGCCGGATGTCTGAATGTAGGGGAGCACGGGCACAATGGACTGGCTGTCTGAACCTGCAGATCCATTCCCGCCACTAGGGTGGGGTCTTTGGAGTTTTTATGTATATGCGCATGAGCGCATATGTGCATGCATGAGCGCATATGTGTCCACCTGCATTTTAAAAAAATGACTGGGCAGCATACTCCGTGGCTGGGGCGCTGCAGTAATCTGGATGCTTGACCACAGGATGGCCATGTGGGTAACCCACAGTGGGGTTAGCTGTCTGGATGATATGCCCTGCAACACTTTAAACCGGTACAATTAGAGGCGGTGCCATAATGGGCCAAGCCGCCAGTGTGACCACACCCTAGATTACCGCAATGCACTCTACCTGTGGCTGCCTTTGAAGACTGTCTGCAAGCTACAGTTGGGGTAGGATGTTGCAGCCAGAATCAATGCTCCCTGTAAGCTGTGGAGTCTTGTGAGCAAAAATTCTACTTTGTGAGCGACTGGCATTAAAGTTGTGAGCGAGCGATTTGGCCACTGCATCAATTAGTTTGCTCTGGAGCCACCCTTCCTGAGCTGAGACAAAAATGTGTGAGCTAGAAGCTTAAAAAAACTGTGAGCTAGCTCACACTAACTCAGCTTAGAGGGAACACTGGCCATAAT
>NW_015169316.1:21290-22656 GCF_001447785.1 Gekko japonicus
AAAAAACTGTGAGCTAGCTCACACTAACTCAGCTTAGAGGGAACACTGGCCAGAATTTTGACAGGAGTGAGTTGTAGGGGCCATATCATTCCGGTCTTATTCCATGCACACTGGCTCCTAATTTGTTTCTGGGCCCAGTTCGAGGTTCCAGTGTTGATCTTTAAAGCCCCATGCGGCTTCAGGCTAGGGACTGCCTTCTCCCATATGGACCTACCTGCCCACTCCGCTAATCTTCGAATGCCCGGCTTTGGGTGGACCTGCCATCCCAGGCTAGATGGGAAGCAACCCAAGAAAGGGACTTCTCAGTTGTGCTGCCAAAACTTTGGAACCCCGCCCCCCTGCCGGTTAAGTGGAGTGGGAGAAACAAGACTTGTAAGGTCATCCCGCCCCCTCGCTAAGTGGTATTATACATTATGAAAGAAGAAAGATGGTGTTCAGCTCATTTTTTAAAACTTTTCAGCTGCCCTGAATTTTTAAAGTGACTGTAACATGACAATAGCAATATTAACGTAACACAGCACAATAAAACATAAGCATGAACGATAATAATTAACCCCTAATAGTAGTTAGCTTGCAAGTTGTTCAGTATAGGCTGCGGTCACACGGAGCATTAGCCACGCAACTGATATGGATGATAGGCGGATTTTCCGGGCACGATCACACCGCAACATCTGGGAAGCATAGAGCTCCCATGGCAAACCCGAGGCTTCCCGCCGAAGATGCGGAGTTAAAAACTAGTACCTCCGAGGTACTAATTTCCGAAAACTACAGGGCAAGGGCTGGCGTCTGATCGTGTTTCCAGTGGTAGTTCGTGGCATCCAGCGCCCGCCCATATCCCATCGCAAACAGGGTTTTTTCCCCAAGTCTCCACAGGATGCGCACAAGCACCCAATGGCGCATGCGCACGAAGAGGAAAGGGAAAGTTCAGTTGCTCCGCAGAATCACGCATGCCGTTGGTGAGATCACGCCGCGCCACTTCTTTGCCGTGCTGCAGGATCGCCGTGTGATCACAACCTCCCCCCAAACCACGGGACGTCGGCGGGACGTGGGATCTGGCGGCCGTGCATTAGTTTGCTCCGGGGCAAACAGCCACGCTCCCCCCCCCATTTTCCGGCCCGTGTGACCGGGGCCACTCTACCGCAACAATGCGGCAGGAATGTTACAGTAACATGACCGTGGCAATCTCTCCTTATATATAATTGAGTAAGAACATTCTATATGAACATTCTAAATTTGGCCCCTTTAGTGTATGGACGCTTGAACTGTCAGTCAGAAGATGCTGGCTGGGTTGACTGGCTGCTTTGTGCAGTCCCGCCCAGCGTTTCAAGGTCTTTTGCATATGGAAGCTGATTGGACTTCACTGCAT
>NW_015169316.1:23058-33314 GCF_001447785.1 Gekko japonicus
CCCCCCCCCATGCTGCCCTCTACAGAATCCACCCCCCAAACCTCCAGGTATTTCCCTCCTTAGAGTTGGCAACCCTACTTTCCCCTCAGTGCCTGTTGGTAGGCAACTAAGTTTGGTCCAGTCACTTACTTTGGCCTTTGGGAGAAAACATATTGGGGCCAATCCTGATAGGGTTGCCAACTCCCGATGGGAAATTCCTGGAGATTTGAGGGATGGAGCCTGAAGAGGGTGAGGTTTGAGGAGGGGTGGGACCTCAGACAGGTACAATGCCATAGACTCCACCCTCCAAACCACTCAGTCCTTCATGGGGAACCATTGTTGCCAATCTCCAGGTGAGGGCTGGAGCCCACTCAAAATTACAATTGCTCTGCAGAAGGGAGGGCGGAAGTCAGCTGAAGTCAAAGGGGCAGATAATGGTAGGTTGATGGTTAGCTGCGAAGGAGATGGGGTTGCCAACTCCAGGCTGGCAAATTCCTGGGGATTTGAGGGGTAGAGCCTGGAGAGGGTGGGGTTTGCGGAGGGGTGGGACATCAGACAGGTAGAATGCAAAAGACTCCACCCTCCAAACTAGCCATTTCGTCCTGGGTTACAATTGTTGCCAATTTCCAGGTGAGGGCTACAGATCACTCAAAATTACAACTGCTCTTCAGGGAGCAGAGATCAGTTCCTCTGGAGAAAACAGTGGACTCTGCCATTATTCCCTGCTGAGGTCACCACAGCAAAATGACACTGTTTGCCCAAAGCCAGAGCACTCCCCCAGAGCTTCTCTCTAGATCTCGTTGTATTTATTTCCACAATGGGCTTTACTGCTAGTATAAACATATAACAATACATTAAGGTAGGAACTGTAGTAATCAATCCCTAACACTAGTTAGCATATAGAAAAGGCAAGGAAACTTCAGTAACAGAGCGGTGGGGAAAGTATATAGTACAGAAATTCTTTCCTGTGGGGATATTTCAAAGTTGACTTGGAATCATCAGTAAATGACATGCACAGCTAATCAACAGTTCAACTCGCGGATCATGTTTTAAGCAGGAGAATTTTATCTTTACAGCACATTCTGAACAATGGCTCCAGAGCGTGGGTTTAAAAAACCACATGGTGGGGCCATGTATAGAGAAGGGGGATTTTTCTAAAAACCCGGACTGGTCCTCACATTTTGAGAAAAATCTGAAAAGAAAAAAAAGGGGGGGGGAGAATATGGGTTTAAAGGTAAAGGTTTCCCTTGCTTGAAAGCCAGTCGAATCTGACTCTAGGGGGCAGTGCTTCTGGCTTGCGGGGGTGGGGTAGGGAAAAGCAAAGTGTTTTCATTCCACAGAGCTTTTCATTGATTCAGAGGGTCAATTTATTATTTTTTTTGGGTGAGTGTTTTGTGTGTGTGTGTGCCTGGAAGTCATGATTGACTTCTGGCAACCCCTAGTGGGGCTTGGACATTTCAGAGAGGTGGCTTATTGTTGCCTGCCTCTGCGTCCCAACTCTGGTATTCCTTGGAGGTCACCCTTGCAAGTACTTGCCAGGGTCAGCCCTGCTTTGCTTCCGAGATCTGATAAGATCGGGCTTGCCTGGGCTGTCCTGGGCTGCAATCACACACACTAAATAACCCACTTTCAATGCACTTTCCAACTGGATTTTGCCAGTTCACACAGTAAAATCCAGTTCGAAAGTACATTGAAAGTGGATTAGGCCTCGGTAAGGGCAGAGAGGCATTTTATGTGATAATGTTCAGGTCTTTGTGATAATGTTCAGGAGAGCCAGTTTGGTGTCGTGGTTAAGAGCGCAGACTGTAATCTGGGAGGACTGGGTTTGATTCTTCACTCTTCCACATGCAGCTGCTGGTGTGACCTTGGGTCAGTCGCAAGTTCCTTCAGAGCTGTTCTCTCATGAACAGTTCTTGAAGAAGCTCTCTCAGCCTCCCCTACCTCACAGGGTGTCTGTTGTGGGGAGAGGAAGGGAAAGGGGATTGTAAGCCGCTCTGAGACTCCTTCGGGTAGTGAAGGCGAGGTATAAATCCAATCTCTTCTTCTTCAAGAACAATGTAATACTTTTGTTCATTTGTTGTGGGCTTCCCTGGCCCTTTTGAGGGAAAAGTGGGGCATACAAGTTCTAAAACAATAAAATGCATATATGTAGGCAGGGGTCATTTCGTAGAAAAAGAGAGCTCATTAACATAACTCATTAGCATAACTTATTTGCACATGCCACATCCCCTGACATCACCGGAAGTGTGTCAGAAGGCAACACCCACCGCTCAGGCTCCACTGGACTGTTTTGGATTGCTAGCTATTGGGGGGGACACACACACATACACACAGAATTGCCCTAGCAGAGGAGGGAGAGCTTGTACCTGAATAAAACTTTGTCTTAAAGGTGCCACTGGACTATTTTGGACCGAGCGGGGGGGGGGGGCTCTGCAACTTACCTGGCTGCTTCTTGCTCTGACTGAGGGCTGCTGGGAGCAGGGGGTGGGGCTTGTTGCATGTGCCCGCCCCCTGGGCTCTTTACTGCTGGAGCTCCGCTCCTGTGCGCTCCTGCAGGAAATGACCCCTGCATGTAGGGCAAGAAGCAACCCCAGATCTACAAGCAACAGCAGTAAACTTCTTTACTGTCCTTTAAAAACATGCATGGTTTTTCCCCGAGGTGTGCATATTTTTGAGGGACAGAGGAAATGCGCGTGACATTGCAACCTCCCTCGAGAGCAAAACATTTACTCAGAATGATGAGTAATGATCAGACCCCTCACCTAAAATCTCTGTTGGAATAAAACCAATGGAGGAGGACAGCAAAATATGTTATTGTCACTGGAGGGGAATCAAAATAAGTGATGACATTTGCTAAAAAGATACTTTGGGCAGAACACGTTTTTCCAGAATACTGTCATAGAATAAAAATAAAAATAAAAAGTCCAGTTTCCTAGAAAGCTTCCACTTGGCAGCTAGATTTATTGCCCACACATGTTATTCAACAGAAAGCCTTCATATTTTTTGCGAACACATGTGGGGGGCTTTTTTCCTCCCTTTGAGCAATATGTAGCACAAATATGCAACAACAAAAAGAAATAAATCCAGCTTCCTCAACTGAAGTCTGTTGTGGAACATTTTCCTTATCTCTGTCAGATAAGCACAGTCTTATTTTCCCCCTTGTTTTGGAATTACTCCGGTTCTTCTTGAAATAAAGGGAAAAATATCTTTTACGGACTCTGCCTTGAATCATATCCTTATTCCTCGTAAGTAGCCCTACTGGACTTAACACGTTGTCATAACTCTACAGAAAGCACCCTGACTTTCCCAAAGATTCTTAAGCATGTGTCAAGAATGTTACACTGAGCAACATACATGGCCAGTCCGTAGCCAACATGATATGGACAGCCGGTGTGGTGGAGGGTTTAAGAGTGTCAGACAAGTATCTGGGAGACCCGTTTTCAAATCCCCACTCATGCCATGGAAGCTCACTGGGTGACCTTGGGTCAGTCACCCTCTCTCAGCCTAGTCTACCTCACAGGGTCATTGTTGGGATAAAATGGATGAGGGGGAGAATGAGGTAAGCCCTTTTAGGTCCCCAGCAATGCTCCCTCTAAGCTGTGGGGTCTTGTGAGCAAAAATTCTACTTTGTGAGCCGCTGGCATTGAAGCTGTGAGCGAGCGATTGGGCTGCTGCACGGATGAGTTTGCTCTGGAGCCATCCCTTCCTGAGCGAAGACAAAAATGTGTGAGTTGGAGGCTAAAAAACTGTGAGCCAGCTCACACTAACTCAGCTTAGAGGGAACACTGGTCCCCAGAGAGGGGAAAGGTGCAGTATAAATGAATTAAATAAAAACCTTATTTCTTGTATTATATCCAAGAAAAAATAAATTCACTGAACTAGGCAATAAACTCCAGATGCCATTTAGGCCTCTATAATACAGGAATGGCAACTTTTTTACCCAAAGGTGCAGTCTCCACCAGAGGTCATTTCGGGGGGGATCGCGGGGGATTGCAGTTCCCCGGGTGAGGTACGAGGGGGTGGGGCACATGATGAAGCCCCGCCCCAGGGCTTCCTTGCACTCCTGCCAGCCTTGCAGGTCCACCGCCAGGCCCCTCATGAGGCTTGGCAGTGGAGCTGCAAGGCCGGCAGTGGCCAGGACCGTTGGGGGCGGGGTGTGTGGCCTTATGACACACTTCCGGTGTTGTCAGGGGGTGTGGCCTTATGACACACTTCTGGTGATGTCAGGGGGTGTGGCATATGCTAATGAGTTATGCTAATGAGTTCCCCTAGCTCTTTTTCTACGAAACGACCCCTGGTCTCCACTGAAGTTTGGGGAATTAGCTAAAGGAGGCTGTGGAAGAAGGGGAAACTGGGATCTGAACACCAATGTCTATGGGGATAGTCCTTGAGAGACCTCTCGACATAACCAGGCTGTTATTCTACTGGAAAGCTTTTTATTGGAGAACATGAAACAGGATAACACAAGGTTGCACACAGCAAACACATACAAGTGCTAACCAGGAAGATCAGGAAGGGAGGGGGACAACGTTGTAGGGATGGGTGATATTTACTGGTCTTGGAGAGGTCCACAGAGGCAGCAAGTCAACGAGGAAATGGCCAGCATGTTGGGAAGTGAGAGTGAGGACCCACATTCAACTGGGGTGTGCGGGACATCCAAGGACACACATACACACTCTGCTGGGGCAGCAGGGTGGCATATTTATAGGACAAAGCATATTCTGAGACAGACTGACTCACTGCCAGAGGACAATGCTCTGATCATTCTATTGGAGGCAGACAAAGGGTTGGGAGAGGCTTGTTACCCGAGTGTATCAATAGCTCCTGGGTGAGGGGAAAGTAGCCAGCCAGCCTGTCTTACTCATACCTTGAAATTGCTTTCCCAAGCCACTGTCTGACTGGTATCCATTTTGGCTCACTGTGGCCCAAGCAGTGCCCTGCACTTAAGGTTTTGGGCAATGTACAGAAGGGTGCTTTTGCCTTCAGCTGCCTCTCAGTGGGAGTCTGACTACTCACAATTTCTGCACATTTGCTTAAAGCAGTTCTGCATGACGAGTATCCCACCAGCCCTGTACGATCACTTCAAAAGGACTTTTTTTAAAAACTTCCCTTGAAGTTCCTCATACATTAGGACTGAAGTGGATCCTCCAGATTTGCTTTGAATTTATCTTTGGGTGGAAGGTGGTAGCAGACGAGAAATGTGAAGAATACACCTGAAGAATTGTATGAGTCTCATGAAACCAGGGGTGCATGACTCTGTACATTTTTGGTATTTTAGGGATTCTTTAATTATCAAAGAGCCCTTCTTAGTCCCTCCCTGATTTTTTTCCCTCCAAAAATCTGAATTCAGATCATTCTTTTATACCAATGTTATGTTTACTTTTTGGGCTATTGTCTAGTATTTTTTTTTTAGCCATCAGCTTTATACCTTCTGCTTTTTGTTCAATTCAAACATGTTTCTTTATGTGAAATCTTAAGAACTGTTTGGTATGAGCTTAATATCTTCTCTCCCCATTCCCAGAGGTATGAACAGACTGACATTTTCTATTGTACAAATTTCTATTCCCATGGTAAACTAGACTTTCTGTCCTTGTTATGCAGTCTGAATCTCCTGTTCTCTGCTCCTTCGAGCTGAGTCTCAAACTCCCCACCCAGAATGAATGTTTCCAGCTGTTATTTATTTCTTTTTATGAAAAATCAACTCCTCTCACAGCTGTTGATGGTATATTCCTGTTGGTAACATCATGGGGGAGTTTATTTCCCAGGCGGGCATCAAAGACTTTAAACTGAGCAACATGACCTGATTAACTTTTAATCGGCAATTACAGCCTTTGACCACATTTGGAACCTGTGTTTTGTGGGCATTTCTCTGTCACCAAGAAATCTGCATTGCAGAATGGCAGATCAACAAACAAAGGATGACACATTATGTTTTGAAAGAAGAGCTGGGTCTCAGATCTGCATATGTCATTGTGACTTACATTGATACTTAAGTCTCATATAAAGTATCATTGATACTAAAGTACCATATACAATGCAATGGCATAGTCTCATTTCCATAATTACAAACTTTACTATCACTGTAAACCTCATTAAAGGTAAAGGTTCCCTTGCTCGAAAGCCAGTCGAATCCGACTCTAGGGTTGCGGTGCTCATCTCCGTTTCAAAGCCGAAGAGCCAGTGCTGTCCGAAGACGTTTCCGTGGTCATGTGGCCGGCATGACTAAACAGCAAGGCGCACGGAACGCTGTGACCTTCCCACCGAAGTGGTCCCTATTTATCTACTTGCAATTTCTTGCTTTCGAACTGCTAGGTTGGCAGGAGCTGGAACTAGAGACGGGAGCTCACTCCGTCATGTGGCACCCGGGTCTCAAACTGCTGAACTACCGGACCTTTCACAGCCTGCAGTTCAGCATCTTAACTACTTGAGCCACCGCAGCTCCTAAACCTCATTAACAAAACCCAAAATATTTGCTTTTTGAAATCATCTCATACATCATGAAACAATCCATGATTTAGCGGGGGATAGAATCGTTTTAAAATAATATTACAGGGACAGTTGGTCTGATGTCTGAGCCCTTGGAGCTTGTGTTTTGTGGATGGTTCCTGGGATCTTTTTCTTTTTCACTGGGGAATTTGCTCTGGGGTTGTAGAACGACAGCTCAATAAACAAAGCAGATACAGTCAACGTGACCCTATGTAGAGGTACCCTGGGTAAGCCTGCTGATTCAGTAGTCTTTAGACTAAAGTACCTGTGCATAAGATTGTACGCTTTGTGTATAAAAGGAAAAGGAACAAATATTTTGGTGTGGTTTTTTTTTAAAAGATATCTAGAAAATGACAGAATAAGTGATCCATTTTAAATGCCAAAACAGAAAAAACCTAACACATGTAGGTGTCTGTCATTTGCTCAAATCTCAACTGGTAGTCAAACATGTTTGACGGTCACTGATATGTTCCATGCTCTAGAACAGGTGAATAAGTGATCCATTTTAAATGTCAAAACAGAAAAAAACCTAACACATGTAGGTGTCTGTCATTTGCTCAAATCTCAACTGGTAGTCAAACATGTTTGACGGTCACTGATATGTTCCATGCTCTAGAACAGGGGTGGCCAAACCTGCTTAACGTAAGAGACACATAGAATAAATGTCAGATGTTTGAGAGTGGCATGACATGAACAAATATGACACACATGTTTTTATTGAAAAATATTCAAATTCTCTTTTTATTAACATTAAATGAGACTGCCAAACATAAAAACAGAAGGGGTAAAAACAGATATTGATAATGATATATGTCCAATAATATAATATTTATTTATTTGCTAATTATAATATTTATTTGCTAATTATAATATTTATTTGGTTGCTAATGATATTTATTTGTCTAAGAGAGAGCGAAAGAGACAGAGAGGTAGAAAGAAATAATGAAAGAGGTGGAAAGAAAGAGAGAGAGCGAATTTAAATTTATACTAAAATTCTAATCCTTATCAGTCAGCTAGGAAGTCATGGTTCCCAACTAACAAATCTTGTAAGTTTCCAACCAAGATTATGGAGTGGATGGGAGTTATTAACAGTGAAATATCTTCCGTGGGGAGGCTCACAGTATGTGGAGGCACCCTGAATGCATAAAGTAGTCTGAACGGTGTTACTTTTTTTGGCTTCAAGCCTTAATCAGTACCAATAGTCCTCTCGACTGGTTGTTAAGGCTGCATAGCTGGGATAGGAGTAAGGCTGATCTTTGAACTTCAGAGAAACCTCAGAAGTCCCAAGAACCTACGAGGACCTCTCGAAACACCTGATCCTGCTCCAGGTTGCTTGAGGTTGCACGAACCGACCCGGAGGCAGGGCTATTTTTGGGCAGGAACACACAGGAACGGAGTTCTAGCTGGCTTCAGAGTTGGCCACGCCCACTACAGCCAAGATCTCTGTGCGTGTGGATACAGAGGGAAGGCCTAAAGAGCAACCCCCCGGCGACTCTGAGGTGGGCGGGCCAGGGCCCCCCTGGAAGGATTGGGGAGGCCAGGGAAATGCATTGGGGGTGTGGCCTAATATGCTAATGATTTTCTGCTGTTGGGTGTGGTCTATTATGCTAATGAGTTCCTGCTGGGCTTTTTCTACAAAAAAAGCCCTGCACAGAGGTATCTGGGGTGTCTGTCCATCCAATTAGATCAACAGTAGGTGGGCTCAGAGCCAGGGCTGGCCCGAGGCGAGGCTGCAGGCTACAGGTGCCAACCTCCCGGTGGGGCCTGGAGACCGCCCCACTGGGAACCCAGCAGGAGGCCCTGGATGGGGCAATGGGCCCTGGATGGGGGCACCGAAATTCGTCTCCCCCCACCAAAAGCCAGCGCTGATCCCTGAGGCTCCCCTCCATGTCCTTCCCACCTGCCCGGACCCTCTCCAGCGACCCATGGCTGGTGGGTAAAGGCGCCGGCAGAGCGGGCGCATGAAGAGGGGATCCACCCCACTCGTCCGACGGGGCTGGGGAAGAAGCGCCCTGGGGGGAGGAAGAAGCTGCTAATGTTCAGGGGCTGAATCCTGTTCGTGGCAGGTAGGTTGGCCGGCCATTGGGTTTGAGGCCGGGAGCCCCCCCAAGGAGGCTCTGCGTGCTGGCGTCCGAGGTCCCTTGGAGTGCGCCGCTGTCTCTTGTGCGGAGCCAGCTTCCCCCGGGGCTGGGACTCACCAGCTAAAGGCCGGGGCCTCGGACGACCGAGCCTTGCTGTCGGAGAGTGGCATGGCAGGGCCTACTGGGTCGGGGGGCCCTGACATGCTGGCCAGGCAACCCTTTGTCAGGGGGGAGAGCGCCAGCCTGTGGGGGTGAGAATCAGGCCTCCAACAAAGGAGGGGGGAGCTAACCCCTGGCACACCTGCCCAGACCCCCCTCGCCCACCTACTGCTGCCAAGAGAGGTAAAAAGCCGTGTGGTCCCAGGGCGCACTGAGGTGGAGGGCTGGCTGGCTCAGGAACCGGCAGAAAGAAAGCGCCGCGGCCTCAAGTTTGTGCACTGGGGGGGAGGATTGTGTGAATCAGACAGCCAGCCAGCCCTCCAACTCGGCGCACCACGGGACCACGTGGCCCTTTACCCCCTCTTGGCAGCACTCCTTAGCTGCCGCCGTTGCTGCCACCCGAGTGCCCGTGGTGGGAGGAGGTAGGTGGGTGAGGGGGTAAAGGGCCGAGCAGTCCCAGGGCAGAGGGCTGGCTGGCTGGTTGGCTCAGGCGCTGGCAGCAGGGCACGCTTACCTTCTGCCTGGCGGTGCCTGCAGCAGCTCTGGCGGCCTTGGCTCCCCGGGCAGGCAGCGGCAAGCGTGGCCCCAGAGTGGGCTCCCCTCTTCATGTGCCCGCTCTACCGGCACCTTTCCCCACCGGCCATGGGTCCCTGGAGAGGGTCCAGGCAGGCGGGAAGGACGTTGAGGGACGTGGAGAGGAGCCTCGGGGATCGGCGCTGGCTTTTGGTGGAGAGAGGCAAACTTCAGCGCCCCCATCCAGGGCCCGCCACCCCATCCAGGGCCTCCCACTGGGTTTCCAGTGGGGTGGTCTCCAGGCCCCACCGGGAGGTTGGCATCTGCAGCCTTGCCTAGGGCGCAGCCTCGCCTCGGGCCGGCCCTGACTATGAGGCTAATTTTAGGGCTAAACCAAATTTTCCTGGGTTTTGCTACAAAAAGAAAGGCTTTGGGTGGAGGGAAATGAACTGCCCTTTCTAAAAAACTTCCCATTTCCTGCCTTGTTTGCTGATCAGAGCCATTAAAAAAAAAAACTTCCTGTTTTTGCATTGTGATTCCAGCCAGTCAGGGATCACGTAGCCAGCATCATGGATTCACGGCACCATTCAGTCAGTTAGATTTGGCTACTGGTGGATACGAAAAACTTTGCTTCGGCCTTACTCTGAGAGCTAAGCTATGTGTTACATGGGAAATCTGGGATTTGTTCTACTAAAGGATTTCTGAACAATTAAAGTTTGGATTCAGTTAGGCTTGGGAAGAGGCAAAGGTAGCCTTTCCCCCATGTACACTGTATTCACTGCCCTTTTATCGGCCCTGGTAGGGAGACAAGACAGCTGCACGAGATGCTGAGTGGGCCCAGACCAAATAGGTGGCCTCTGCTGCTTCTTTGATACACTGTGGCCCCGGTCACATGGGCCGGATATCGCGGGGGGGAGGCGTGGCTGTTTGCCCCGGAGCGAACTACCGTGCGGCTGCCGGATCAAACGTCTCGCTGACGTAGGGCTGCCAAATCCCCCTGGGGGGTGGATTTCCCCCCGCTTTGGAGGCCTGATTTCC
>NW_015169316.1:33783-43680 GCF_001447785.1 Gekko japonicus
GACTCAGACTCTAAATTAGGGGCAACTGCCCCGAAGACAAGCTATCATTTGAGAAAGCCAAAGTATAAAAAATAAGAATGTTATCACACTCTGAAAGCTCTTAAAATGTATGGTTATAACTAAGACTTACATTGGTTTTTTTAGAAGTCAGAAGTAGAGGTGTTTAAAGTCATATTATTAGCATAAATTGATTGTTAGATGACCACATTCAATGAACATGAATTGTATTATGTGCTATAAGCTAATTTTGTTAAGCAGTTTGTATGACCACCATCTCTTGGGTTTTTAGTGGGTTTTCTTTACTTTCACCTATAGTATAGTCTGTAGTTCCCCGTCCTGATTTCGTTGTAGTTTTTTATACTTTGTAGTTTATAGAAAATGCAAATAAAAAAATACCCTATGGGGACACCAAAAACCAAAAGGAATCCCATACAAATGTGTAGTTTCATCCTGAATGGGGAAGAAAGGAGAGGAAACCTCTTTGAGGGGCCTAGAGATCTCCCAGTAGTACAGCTGAGCTCCAGACTACAGATATCACTTCCCCTCAAGAAACTGGCTGCTTTGGAGGATGGACTCCATGGCATTATCAGGTTCCTCCCCTTCCCAAGCCCTCCTCTCCCGAGGCTCCACCCTCAAATTTCCAGGAATTTCTCAACCTACTGGCAACCATGGTCAGGCAACAATATGACCACCAGCAAAATTAGCTTCTGAACAAGTTTATAAAGGGAGACCACCATTCTCTGTCCAGTGGGAATTTCATTACGGGGATTTCATTACAGGGGCGGGGGGGGGGAGAGATGAGGGTCCTATTCTGTTGAACTGAGCCCCAGAAATCTAATTGCAGGGGACTGGGACTCATTGGGGTGTAGGACGTCCTACTTGGCAAAGCCTATAGATGGTTGAATGCTTGCTACTTCTCATGTAACAATAGTCTAATCAATGAACTGGTCTGATTAATTGGGGTGTAGGGTGTCCTACTTGGCAAAGCCCATTGGCAAAGCTAATTGCAGGGGACGGGGACTCATTGGGGTGTAGGGTGTCCTACTTGGCAAAGCCCATTGGCAAAGCTAATTGCAGGGGACGGGGACTCATTAGGGTGTAGGATGTCCTACTTGGAAAAGCCCATAGATGGTTGAATGCTTGCTACTTATCATGTAACGAAAGTCTAATCAATGAACTGGTCTGATTAATTGATTAACACTGCGGTCATGGGGGGGGAACACACCCCTACTCTGGATTCATTATTCTTTCAGTGGATGGGAAAATCTACATAATGAGAATATGATACCAAATCCATCCATATTGCTAAGTTGGGACAATTTATCTCAAAGCCAAGGCATTTATAATGTATGACTAGATTCAGTCCTGATACTTCACAGGCATTCAGTAATATCCAGAACTCAAAAGAAGAAACACGGTCAGATAAGAGTCAGATTTCAAGCATCACACTGACGGTGCAAATAGACACTAATAAAATTGTAATGAACTTTTTTTAAAAAACTGCCCCCAAAGGGGCAGGGTTTTATTACATTTTCCACATAACATACACAAACAATCATAACATTTTTAAAGTTATTCAAAATCGTGTAAGTGCAATAGGTGGTACCTATTGGAAATCATTAAGTTTGCATTTTTGAAAATATGAGGGACAGCCCACCCTTAAAGCCTTTTGCAATCTGAACCTTCAGGGCAATTGAAATTGTGACTGAAAACTGGTAAAAAATTTCCCATTAATAACCCAGTGCTGAAGACAGTAATTGTTCATGTCTGAAGAAGGATATTGAAATGGTGGAATCATCAGGAGTCTTTCTTAGATCTTGCAGACTTGCTTATTCATCTGTGTGGATTCAGTAATACCCAAACAGCTGTCTTGAACACATACAGCCCCAAGAGATGATTCTGAAATCTTTGGTCTGAATTGTCTCTCCATTGTATCATTCATCTCTTAGCTTGCCCTTTGGAAATGTCAAATTAACCTACAAGGGGAGGAAATCAAATAGGTGAATGGACCAAAGGCATCATAATTCTCAAGTGAAGACCTTAATTTGGAGAAGTTTAGTTGAGCAAGACAGTGGAAAATGTGCTTTAAAATAGAAATTGCCTTTAGGAAAACAACAACTAAATACTGGAGTCGATGATACTGAGGTCATTTAAGGCAAAAATGCTTTCACTATGGAGGATTCTCTTTTTTTACAAAAGGAAACAGTGTAGTCAAAGATTTGATTGACCATTTAAAATCAATATGTAAATACTCTTCTCTGTCACCTTTTTTACATGATAGCAGCACACATTTTTTTGACCAATAGCAGAATGACCTATGTGCTGTTTTCCCTTGTGTTCAGTTGCTACTTCCATGAATTCTATTCTGTCAGCAGTAGGGATGGGCACAAACCAGGAAAATGCAGTTCATTTCAGTTTGTGGTTCATGGCATGCCCGGTTCATGAGCCACAAACCGTCACAAACTTTTAAGAGCTAAACAAACCAGTTTGGTTTGTGAGGTTCATGATGTATTAGAATGCCCCCCCCCCCTCAGCATGCTAGAGTCACCAAACTCACAGATTACTCTTTTCTACCTGCCCTCCAGGTATGGTAAGAATTGGATTTACGGGGTCAGAGTTACATCCCCCAAAGAAGGTGCCTCACCTTCCATGGTTTTTTGGGGGGGAGCAAAAAAAGCAAAGGCAATGGAAGCACAGCAGAAAAGAGTCAAAGTCTCAGAGAATCTCTGCAGTAGAAACTGAAGGGGAGCATTTTTGCAAGCTCAGTGGAACCACTGCAATGTACTAGTGCCCAACAGAACCCAGTGCCAATGTGGCAATGCGAGCTCAGTCACAATCCAAGCAAGGGGAGCTTGCAAACCCAGCAGAACTAGCATAATCTACAGAGTGCCCAGCAGTACCAGTGCAACCACAAAGTGCCCAGCAGAACCCACTGCCACTGGCATTGCAAGCTTATAAGGCCTGATCTCAAAGCACAGAGTCAGAAATCCAAGTAAGGAGGGGTGGGGTTTTGCAAGCTTTGTGCAAGAAAATGGGATGTGAACACAAAGGAGCATAGGCAAGGGGGGAACCCTCTTAAAACTGATATGATTAGTTTGAAACTGTCAACTGTGTTTCCAAAGCTGGAGACCCCCCCAGTTGCTTTGAATTTTGGTAAACATTTTTTTTGAGGGGAGGCAGTCTGTCTGGAACTGTATCCATTCATGAACCAGCACGAACCTCCACAAAGTGCTGTAAATTCATAGAAAGTTTGTGCTGGTTGACCCGCTACAAATTTCCGTTTGCGAAGCATGAACCAGCCAAAATTCATAATGAACTTCAATTTGTGAGCCAGTTTATGCCCATCCCTAGTCAGCAGTCTAACATTTTCGATACTGGGAATGTTTATGAAGATTCCGTGACATCACAGCAACTCAACATGTGGCTGCAGGAATAAATAAACATAACAAACGTTAACAAATAGATTTTTGCTGGATTCTCAATTTTTAGGGAAGGTCACGTTTGAAAGTATAAAAGGGACTTGACTTTTCCTGTCAACACTCTTCTTTGTTTTACTTTGTTTCATCATGCTGGTGGAAGAAGACCTAAGCTGATACAGCGGCTGTTTGTAAGTGAAGGAGATCATCTGTTTAATGGGCTGTGCATATCTGCTGGAAAAATGAGAAGCAGCACAAACCATGTGGGTCCAAAGAAACAGAGGCTGTCTATAAATTTGACTCATGGTTAATATGTGGTAATAAATGGAGCATTATTAGGGAGGCAGCTGACACACTGCAAATATATGGCAAGAGGATGTGGACTCAGAGAGATGAAGTCAAGGTGTTTTCCAATTTATGTATTGTTTCCGCTGCCAGACTCTGGGAGCTCAGTGTTCAAACTCAGCTGGCTCCCTGGCCCACATCTCATCACTGGGAGCCATAATTTTATCATGAACCACTTCAGACAGCCCGCCAGCAAATCATCACAGTCCTCAGCAGATGTTCCTGCTTTAGAACAATGCATCTCTTTTGTGCTGAGCTTCCTTGAGAATGGATTCCAGCAAGCGACAGAGCGTTGCTGCTTGAAACCGAGGGGCAAAGTGTTGCTGATGCAAACCCCAGGGTAGCATTTATATAACACTCCATAGCCTTTCCCCAGTTGGGGCGTCCTCTTAGTCCGGAAGTCAGTCAGATACGTGTCAGTGCATGGCAGGCATTCATTCTCCTGTGAATGATCTCACTTTATAAACCAAAAAAGAAAGAAAAAAGAGTCGAATTGCAAAGTCAGCTGGGGAATCCATTTGTGTATTTACAACTGGCTTTCCTTTCACAACAGACATTTGATTCTGGTGGCCTCACAAGGGTAATATCAACTGAGCTGACCCCAAACATGAGCAGATTGAGAAGAACGAACAGAAATGAAGGCAGAAGCGATCAATCCTCTACGGGACTGTTTAGAATCTAAATGGCATTATATAACTTGAATGTAGAGATTTGGGGGGGAACTACTCTTCATGAGGAGCTGCGTTGGCTCAAGTGGTTAAGACACTGAACTTCAGGCTGTGGAAGGTCGGTAGTTCAGCAGTTCGAGACCCGGGTTGCCACATGACAGAGTGAGCTCCCGTCTCTAGTTCCAGCTCTTGCCAACCTAGCAGTTCGAAAGCAAGAAATTGCAAGTAGATAAATAGGGACCACTTTGGTGGGAAGGTCACAGCGTTCCGTGCGCCTTGGTGTTTAGTCATACCGGCCACATGACCACGGAAACGTCTTCGGACAGCGCTGGCTCTTTGGCTTTGAAACGGAAATGAGCACCGCAACCCTAGAGTCGGACTCAACTGGCTTTTGAACAAGGGAACCTTTCCCTTTCCCTTTACCTTACTCTTCATGAATATCTGCCTCCCTCAAACTCATCGAATGGGGCCTATTAGGCTCTTGGTTCAGAAGTCAGTGCATAGCAGGCACACCCATTTTGAAAATTTAATTTTCAGTGAAACGCAGCTGAAAGTTAAGAATTTGTTGGGGACCCCTCACTAGGGTTGCCAGCTCTGGGTTGGGAGATACCTGGAGATTTTTTGAGGGGGGGGGAAAGCTGAGGAGAGTGAGGTTTGGGGAGAGGACGGACTTGTGGGGTATAATGCCAGAGAGTCCAACTTCCAAAGGGGCCATCTTACCCAGGTGAACCGTTCTCGGTCATGTGGAGATCAGTTGTAATAATGGGAGATCTCTAGCCACCACCTGGAGCCAGGGGTCGTTTCGTAGAAAAAGAGCTAGGGGAACTCATTAGCATAACTCATTAGCATATGCCACACCCCCTGACATCATAAGGCCTGGTGGTGGACCTGCAAGGCCGGCGGGAGTGCGAGGAAGCCCCGCCAAGGCCCTCCCTGGCCCCAGGCAGGCAGGGGTGGGGAGAGGTGGGGAGGAAGCAACTTACCCTCCCTCTTCTCCTGCCTCCTCCTGGCTGAATGAGGGCCGAAAGCGGGGAGGCCGGAAGCAGGGGGTGGGGCTTCGTCGTGTGTCCCGCCCCCCGCACCTCACCCGGGGGAACTGCGATCCCCTGCGATCCCCCCCGAAATGACCTCTGCCTGGAACACAGCAACCCTACCCCTCACCTTTGACAAATTTTGTTAGATCGATCAAAATTCTTCTTTGCTTCCTTTAGAAAGAGTCTTCTCGCTAAACTCTCGGATCGCTAAACTCTCGGATAATCTTACACGTTTTGACAAATGTCCTACCCACACCAATTTTACTTCTGTATGGTTTCCCATCCTATCTTATCTCTCTACCTTGCAGGATACCCCTCCGGTAGTGAATACCCCATGGCTCTGGTAAAATAGATCACTAGGGTTGCCAAGTTGAAATTTCTCTGTAGCGGGGGACTCCTGCCCGGAAGTGACGTGACGCCGCCGGGCACGCTGGGGGTGGGGCCACGGCCATCCAAGGGAAAACCATAGAGTTTTCCCTTGGCTGACCGTGGCCCCGCCCCCAGCGTGCCCGGCGTGGTTGTGTCACTTCCGGGTGACGAGCACATTGCGTACTTTGGGAGTGGGGTTCCCCCCGGGGCCTGATCCACCGGCGGCGGGGAACGGGCCTCTGGGAGATCACTTCGATCCAACTGGCTAGTCTGTTAATCCTTGTTATATTTGTATTCCTCTTATACTCTTTTTCAATCCTCAGTTTATTGATGCAATCATTGTTGAACACAAGTTAAGTTTTAAATGGGAATACTGTTACTGGTTACCTGATTTACTGTTGTATTCTCAAATGTCGTTTTGATGATTACGTTCATTTTGTACATTCTCTCTGAAAAATTTAATAAAAAGATGTACACAAGAAAGAGTCTTCTCAAAGATTTTGACCAAGCAAGTGCCATTAAATTTGTCGAGAGAAATAGTTTTGCATGATATTGAGTGGCAACATTATCAAGCACACGGAATCCAGTGAACAACATATTTCAAAAAGAAAATACAGAATATTTATTTATTTAGTAAAAATTTTTTTACCTTGTACTTCCTCCCAGGAGATCAGGGAGGAACATATGTCTCTCTCCTCACCTGTATTTTATCCTCACAACAATCCTGATAGGTAGATTAGGCTGAGAGAGAGAGAGAGTGGCCTAAGGCAACTGTTAGACTCCACCCCCTGGGGGTTGGAGTCCAGGGTGGGTGCACCCTCCAGCCTCCTCCTTTTCCTACATGCATCTCAGCACAGGGGAGAAGGGGTTTTCCAATACCCTTGTCCCTCTCTCCAGCCCTCAGTCCACCCTCTGACCTCTTAGGAGTGATTGGGCCCATACTCCCAGACTGCCTTGGTGTCAGAATCCTGGTTAAATCAGTTCTCAACACCATTCACTTCGAAGAGAGCTAACTTTATTGAGACGTTGATAGATACCATACTGGACATGATCTATTGTTAGGACTGAAGCTGAACGTCCGAAGGTTGCAGATACAGTGTGTTCAAGTAAAGGCACTAAAGATCAGGACCCAATCACCCCATGGTATTTGCCCACCAGCAGGGCTATTTTTGGGCAGGAACGCACAGGAACGGAGTTCCGGCTGGCTCCCGAGTTGGCCACGCCCAGCAGGAACTCATTAGCATAATAGGCCACACCCAACAGGGGTGTGGCCTAATATGCTAATATGTTTCTGCTGCTGGGTGTGGCCAATTATGCTAATGAGTTCCTGCTGGGCTTTTTCTACAAAAAGAGCCCTGCCCACCAGAATTAACAGTCAACTACCCCCCACCCCAGATATGTAGCCTTTACATAGCAAGGAAAACAGAATAACAGACATTTGAGGAGCCAGGGCATTTGGCACCACTAAGGTGACAAGCCTCTGGCACATCGAAGAAAGAGGAACCTCGTATCTCAATGGCAGGCAAGCAGTAAAATGCACAGGGAGCCTTTGGAACTGTGGCTAATAAAGACATGCCTGGAGGCAGGGCCACCCCGTTCTCTAGCAATGCCCTCCAATTAATGGCAGGGCCTGGCTCATTCCCAGTTTCTGAGCCACTGGGCCTCCCTCTCTGTTTTCCTCCCTCGTGAGCCCCGCCCAGCCTGAGGCTTCAAAGTAACCTTCTGCTGGCCAGTGCTGTCCCAAGAAGTCACTGTCTCATGCATCTGCCTGTCTCCAGGCTCATCCTGTGGCTCTTGCCCCTGGCTTACTCCAGCTCCCTTGGCCTGTGATGTTTCTGTCAGCTGTGCTGGTGATAGGGTTGCCAAGTCGCGGCGGGGGATCGTAGGTCTTCACAGAATCCTTGCCGCGGGGACAGCGAGACATGTTGCCACCATCGCCAGGATCTGACGCTACGCGTCACTCTGGCAACGGGGCTCCAAACAGCCCCGTTGCCAGAGCGACGCATAGCGTCATGTCCTGGCGATGGCGGTGCAACGTGTCTTGCCGTCCCCGCGGCAAGGATTCTGCAAAGACATGCAGATCCCCCGCCGTGATTTGGCAAGATTTGGCAGGCCTAGCTGGCAAGGCCACCTCATGGCTTCCCCCTCAGGCTGTTCTTCACAAGTGAGTTTGACAGTGCTCACCCTTTCCACCTTTCCTGGCTGTTTCTGTCACTCTGCTGCTCTAGGGGAACTGATCTCTGCCATCTGGAAAGCAGTTGTAATTCTGAGTGATCTCCAGCCCTCACCTGGAGATTGGACACATTTTACCTGAGAACAGCAAAACTGTTTAGAATGTTAGAGGCAAAAGCCAATCAAGTCGCATATGCAAACGACCTCTGTGTTCCGAGCCAAAGGCCAATGAGGCTGCATATGCAAATAACCTCTATGTTCTGACTGGCTATGGGGGGGAGAGGAAGAGCAAACTGTTTAGAATGTTGGAGGCAGGACTCAGGCAAAGCAGCCAGTGGATAAGGAGACCCTCTGAATGACAGATCAGAGAGCAAACTGATTTTGGAGCGTGTGGAATGTTCTAGAGAAGTGCCACCACCATTCGGGTTTTATTTATAAGGGAGATATATATATCTTGTGTATATTATTTGATGGAAGCCGCTCTGAGCCTGCTATGTGGGGGGGGGATATAAATTCAACAAATAAATCATCATCATCATCAATAATAACAACAACAACAACAACAATAATAATAATACCACCAGTTTATTACAAAAATACTAACCATTACAGAACTTGTTGGTTGTCAACCTACCCCCTCCCTAAATCAATGAAATCAAGGAAACTGACTTACCCATTCCAGCTCCAGAAAGGAAGGAAGGAACACACTGCCAGGGGTTGCTAAGCTATGACCTGCATGCCGGGTCTTTAAAAAAGGCTTCTAAAAGGAAGAGCCAGGGATCGTGGGAAAAGGAAGAGCTGGGGCGACCGGAAGGAGGAGGTGCCGCCGTGGCTTCTTCTCATAGGAGAAGGTGATTCACACCTCTTTAATTTAGAAAAACACTTCCAAATAGGTGGAGGAAGCAGTGTGGTGGCTTCTGCTCATAGGGGAAGGTGATTCTCACTCACATCTTTTTTAAAAAAGTGATTCCCGGGTCTCTTTGGCGTGTGGCTGGCCATGGTGCAGCCAGGGAGTGCACACCTTTTAAAAATGTATTTAAAATGATTTAAAAAGGATTTTGGGAAGGAAATCTTGTGGGGCTGTCCCTTTAAGGGAGGGGGCGGGCCCCCAAAATAGCCCTACTGTAGCTATGGGTCAGCCCAACTATAGCCTCAATAAGAATTGCAAATTGTGCAGTATGCACAATTGGGACCTTATGGGACCCTAAAACAGACATGTTTCGGCCTTCTGGCCTTCTCCAGTGCTTGACCACTGATTTTTAACACTGGGCCCCCTAATTTGTATCCATTTAACCTTTCGGGTTCTTAATTCATTTTTGGGGAGATAAGTTTTTGTTCCCCTCTTTCTTTCCCTATTCTATGTAGGGTTGCCAGCTCTGGGTTGGGAAATACGTGGAGATTTGGGGGTGGAGGCTGAGGAGGACGGGGTTTAGGGAGGGGAGGGACCTCAGCCGGGTGGTATAATACCATAGAGTCCAGCTTCCAAACTGGCCATTTTCTCCCAGTGAACTGATCTCTGTCACCTGGAGATTAATTGTAATAATGGGAGATCTCCAGCTACCATCTGGAGGTTGCTAGCTCTGTCTGGATACTTTCACAGAAATGTCAAAGGCATGCCCACACCCATGGCCATTGCCAGCACACTGCCAACTACCTCCACTTAGTGATACAAAAGCCAAGAAGCAGATTCCTGTTGTGCTGGAAGTAAAGTTGCCAGCCTCCTTGTGAAGCCTGGAGATCTCCCAGAATCAGGGGTCATTTGGGGGGGGGACGCGGGGGGACGCCATCCCCCCGGGTGAGGTGCGGGAGGGCGGGGCCTGGAGCTCCCTGCTGGTGCCCGCTGGAGGTCGCCGCCGGCTGTGGGGAGGACACACTTCCGGTGATGTCAGGGGG
>NW_015169316.1:43716-50453 GCF_001447785.1 Gekko japonicus
CCTGCTCAGGGAGCTTGTTGATAGTGATTGGTTAGGTGCTTCCTGGGCTAGCAATGCGATTGGATGTATTTGGATCCTAGCCCAGGTCGAAGCTTAACATAGCATTTCCATTAGATGTTTTCATAACACATTATGCATTCAATGGCAGCTTATTGAATACATTACATTTTGCCTGCCCTGTCTGCACTGCTGTGGCTGCCTGGCCTTGTCCTGCTGCTAATGGTCTTGGGGGGGGGGGGCTTCTCCAGCCCCGCCACTGCTGCAGCACTCCCGATACCATTCTTTCCAATGCACAACCAATCCGAGGGTCTGGGGCAGCAGCCATTAAAGATAACAGTGCCAAACTTGTAGTCCTCCCTCTCCTCCCAAGACACTCCGCCCCCCTTCGATTTCAAGCACATATAGCAAAGGAAAGAGCAAGTGTCCAGTAGCACCTTAAAGGCTAACAAAAGTTGTGGTAGGGGGTGAGCTTTCATGAGTCACTGCTCACTTCTTCAGATGCAGCTAGGATGGGAGTCCATCTGTCCTTATGTCTTAGAGAGTGGAGTGATTTCAGACGCCGAATGACATTAACCGGCAAATGACAATAGAGGGTGAATGACAATAGCAGGCATGATTGGAGTAGGTGTGATATGCGGAGGGGTAGTAGGTCTGGAGAAATCAGCACTGGTAATACCACAGGAAACCTAGGACTAGATCATCCATCCTCCAGGACTGAATGAAGACCTAGGTTTCCTGTCTCAGTATCAATTTCTCCACGCCTACTACCCCTCTGCATATCCTACCTCATCCAATCATGCCTGCCCTTATCATTCACCTGCCATTGTCATTTGCCTGCTATTGTCATTTGCCTACTATTGTCATTCGGCATCTGAAATCACACCACTCTCCAAGACATGAGGACAGATGAACTCACATTCTAGCTGTACCTGAAGAAGTAAGCAGAGACTCACAAAATCTCATCCCTTGCCACAAATTTGGCCGGTCTTTAAGGTGCTACTGGACTCCTGCTCTTTTCTACTGCTACAGACAGAGTAACACAACTACCCATCCTGATCTACATAGCAAAAGGGCTACATTTTACCAGCTCATTTTTTGCCACATGCACATCTCTATAAACTCCTATGGCAGAAACATAACAGACAGTGATGGCCAACTTGGCATTCAAATTAAACACTCATTACAAGCATTTTCTTCTCCTACTGTCACAGGGAACGAGTTATGACAATAAAAATGTCTTACCTCTGTGCCGAAAACTCTGCTGTTGACATCCTTCCTTGTGGTGGTTGTGTGAACGTGCCCACTAATGCTCTTCTCCGACGCATCACTATTCTTCTGTCTTTCACCGGTGAAAGGGGGCTCCCATCCCTCTCCCTTGGAATTAAAGATGTAAAGGGTCAATCACCGAGTTGCAGTACTGGCGGTGCACATTCCGTAGCTTGCTTTGGCATGACTGTGCTCTGTGACACAACCACGGTGTAAAGGAGCATTGTATGTTCACCAACAGATCTACAAGCCCTGTGAAGATGACCAGTGGAAATCCCACCTATATGTGGTTTTCAGAATTGCCTCCCCTGCCCCTACGCCGCCATTGTGCCTGGTCTCCATGTATTTGAAGTTGTGGTCTCCAGGGGTCATTTCGTAGAAAAAGAGCTAGGGGAACTCATTAGCATAACTCATGAGCATATGCCACACCCCCTGACATCAGGGGCCCGGCGTTGGACCTGCAAGGCCAGCGGGAGTGCGAGGAAGCCCCACCAAGGCGCTCACTGGCCCTAGGCAGGCAGGGGTGGGGAGAGGCGGGGGGGAAGCAACTTACCCTCCCTCTTCTCCTGCCTCCTCCTGGCTGAATGAGGGCCGGAAATGGGGCGGCCGGAAGCAGGGGGCGGAGTTTCGTCATGTGCCCCGCCCCCTGCACCTCACTCGGGGGAACTGCATTCCCCCGCGTTCCCCCCCAAAATGACCTCTGGTGGTCTCCAAAGCAGTCTGTGTGCATAGTCTGGCTGTGCACGAACATACGAAGCTGCCTTACACTGAATCAGACCCTTGGCCCATTGGAGTCAGTATTGTCTACTCAGACTGGCAGTGGCTCTCCAAGTTGTCAGGTCCTTCACATCACCCATGACTTTGTCCTTTTAGCTGGAGATGCTGGGGATTGAATCTGGGACCTTCTGCATGCCAAGCGGGTGCTCTGCCACTGAGCCATGACCCCTTCCTGATCAGTCCCTTCCATTATTTTGCAGGGTGCAGACTGTTCACTCAGAGTCTATCCACTTCAGATATACACACATACATGTAGTCCCTTGTGGAGGTGCTACTTTGCATGAAGGTTGGGCACAATGAGTATGCATTGTCAGAGCATAGAACCCGAACCCATCGTCACCATGGATAGATCCCAACACTGGTCACCTGCAGAACGTTATAAGGTTTGTAAGGTTCAGGGCTATTTTGGGGCAGGAACGCACAGGAACGGAGTTCCGGCTAGCTCCCGAGTTGGCCACGCCCAGCAGGAACTCATTAGCATAACAGACCACACCCAACAGCAGGAACTTGTTAGGATTGGCTACATTAGGGGTGTGTGGCCTAACATGCAAAGGAGTTCCTGCTACAAAAAAAGGCCCTGGGTTTTGACAACCAACAAGGTAAACAGAATAAGAATCAAAAGGTGGGTGTGGCTGGATGACCACACTTCTGGTAACATGGGGGTGCGGCCTAATGTGCCAATGAGCTGTGTTGGCAGGGGCATGGCCTAATATGCTAATGAGTTCCTGTTGTTGGGTGTGGCCTATTATGCTAATGAGTTTCAGCTGGGCTTTTTCTACAAAAAATGCCCTGGTAAGATTTATAAGATTATGCAAGGGATAGAGCAGGCAGAGAAAGAAGTCCTTTTCTCCCTTTCTCACAATATAAGAACTCGTGGGCACTCCATGAAATTGCTGAGTGGTTGGGTTAGAACGGATAAAAGGAAGTCCTTCTTCACCCAAAGAATGATTACCACATGGAATTCACTGCCACAGGAGGTGGTGGCGGCTAAAAGCATGGATGGTTTCAAGGGGGAATTGGATAAACATATGGAGCAGAGGGACGGATAGACAGCTCTGGACATTTCTTCATTTCATTTGCATTTTTCATAACTACTCCTCACCCTCTAGCTTCTCCATTTCAGAGCACTTTGAGCCTGCTGGGTTAAAAAAAAATCACATGAAAGTTTATGCTAGAACAGCTTTTCTCAAGGTGGAGGTCATAGAATAATAGAATTACAGATTTGGAAGGGGCCATGAAGGCCATCTAGTCCAACCCCATGCTCAATGCAGGATCAGCCTACAGTAGCCCTGGCAAGTGTTTGTCCAGCTGCTGCTTAAAGACTGCCAGTGAGCGGGAGCTCACCCACCTCCCTAGGCAGCTGACTCCACTGTTGCACAACTCTGAAGTACTTTTCTCCCTCTCTCACAATACAAGAACTCGTGGGCACTCAATGACATTGCTGAGCAGTCGGGTTAGAACAGATAAAAGGAAGTCCCTCTTCAACCAAAGAGCTATTAACACATGGAATTCACTGCCACAGGAGGTGGCGGCGGCTACAAGCATGTACGGCTTCAAGAGGGAATTAGATAAGCATATGGAGCAGAGGTCCATCAGTGGCTATTAGCCACAAGGTATAGCTAGGGGCTCTGGGGCAAGGGATGCTCTGTCTTCTTGGTGCTTGGGGGGGCGGGCAACAGTGGGAGGGCTTCTGGTGTCCTGGCCCCACTAGTGGACCTCCTGGTGGCACCTGGTATTTTTGGCCACTGGTGACACAGAGTGTTGGACTGTATGGGCCATTGGCCTGATCCAGCACTGGCTTCTCTTATGTTCTTATGTTCTTATGACATTCTGTCATGGAGCTGAGCAATGCAGGAGACTTTCTGAAGCCACGATCCAATCGTTTTTCATCTCCAGGGATGAGTTTAGAAATATAAGCTTTATTGCAGAATGATTGCAACTCAAGGAAGAGCATGTTGTGAAGACATTTCATAACTGTGTACTCCAGAACAGCAGGCAGAAATAAAATTATAGTGCTTGTCTTGAAGACTCTGGAGCATAAATCAGCATCTCCCTATCTGCAAGGAAAAACATAAGCAACTCTGAAGCTGAGTGATGTTGTGTGCATGTCTAAGTAATACATCTGAAGAGTGGTTCAGGCCCCAGGTAGTTCTTAGCTTTTGCCTCGCTGTTGGGTAACCCTTGAAAAAATGGTCACAGAAGTCACATAAGAACATCAGAAGAGCCCTGCTGGATCAGACCAGTGGTCCATCTAGTCCAGCATCCTGTCTCACACAGTGGCCAACCAGTTTCTCAGGAGGGCTAACAACATGGCATAGATGCCCGGGCCTTCCCCTCATAAGAACATCAGAAGAGCCCTGCTGGATCAGACCAGTGGTCCATCTAGTCCAGCATCCTGTCTCACACAGTGGCCAACCAGTTTCTCATGAGGACAAACAACAGAGCCTAGGCATTTTAGCTACAAACGATATTTTTCTCTGTTGGGTCCTTTCAGACAGCACTCCGAGTAACCTTCAGAATCCAATCCAGGACAGACAAAAGGAAATATTTCTTTACACAGAGAATGATTAAAATGTGGAATTTGCTGCCAGAGGGTATAGTGTCGGCCACCGGAATAAACAGCTTCAAAAGGGGGGTGAGATAGAATTAATGGAGGATATGTCTATTAATGGCTACTAGCTATGGTGACTAAAGGGAACCTCCACATTCAAAGGCAGTCAACCTCTGAATCCCAGAACCAGGAGCAACATCATGGGAAGGCCTTGACCTCTATGCCCTGTTGTTGGCCCTCCAAAGGAACTGGTTGGGCACTGTGTGAGATGGGATGCTAGACTAGGTGGACAACTGGTCTCGTCCAGCAGGGCCTTTCTTGTGTTCTTATGAGGGGAAGTCCTCGGCCTCTGTGCCCTGTTGTTGGCCCTCCAAAGGAACTGGTTGGGCACTGTGTGAGATGGGATGCTAGACTAGGTGGACAACTGGTCTCGTCCAGCAGGGCCTTTCTTGTGTTCTTATACTCCTCATTACCATTTTTACACTGACTGAGGCATAAATGTTAACTAGTTTGAAACTTGGCCAAGTTCTCAAAATTCTAAACTAGTGACATCTTGTCAATTGTTTTATAGGCTGTGGGGATGAAGTTCTTTCCCGTTTGGGGGGGGGGGGTTAGTGGCAGGGTTGTCCAGATGCTTAATTTTTCCCCGCTGAAATCAGTGGGATTAAAAGCATTTATATTTGCCTGGAATGTGTCCAATGTTAATTAACAATGTATGCTCTGATATTAACCAGTAATAACCCAAACTAAAAATAGAAATATTATAAATTGAAGGTATTTGGGATTCTCCAGATCTGGCCTTTATTATGGACCCTGATTCAGAGAGTTAGGGTTGCCAAGTGCAAAAAGCTTACCGTCGGGGGAGCATTGCGGGGATCCGGGAGCTCTTCTCCAAAGCGCCACCAGCACGTCCAGAAAGTGACATGTGACGTTGAGCATGTTGGGGGCATGGCCCCTGTTGTGTATGCTGACCACCGCCAGGGGCCAGCGCACTACCCGAGCTTGAATCTAGAGAACAATAGGGACTAGGCTCCTAGTCCCTCGTCCCTCCATCAGGGAACCAATGGGCACCGTGGCGGGAAATTCAAACCCACCAACGGGGTCCAGGGGTGTGTCCCTGGAGTGTATATAGTTGGCCTGCCGGCCGTTAGTTCTTGTTCTTGTTGTGTACCTAATAAAGCGTGCTATGCACTATGTCGTTGTCTGTCGTCCATCCATGCGGCAACCCACTACATAACAGCCCCCATCGTTGGAGAGAAAACCATAGAGCACACATAGAGCATGCTGTGCTTCGGGGGGGGGTTCCCCCCCGGGGCCCGATTCCGCGGCGGTGGAAATCGGGCCTCCAAAGCGGGGGTTTACTTGCCCCCTGCCCCCACTTGGCAGCCCTACAGAGAGTTCATGAAGGCCAAATGAGGAGGGAGAGCAACGGACCTGGTGTCGTCCATGGCGGCACTAAGACTCTCCCAATTTGTAATGACATCCCACTTACCTTTAAAGCCCCATATGGTCAGGGACCGACATACCTGAGGGAGTGCCTTTCCCCATATGACCCCCAGAGAGCACTGCGGTTAGGGACTCAGAACCGGCTGGCCCTCCAGGGTGTTAAGGAGGCTAAGCTGTCGACGACCAGGACCAGGGCTTTCTCCATGATGACCCCAACCTGGTGGAATGAGCTCCTGGAGGGGATCAGGGCCCTGTGGGACCTTCTATAGTTCTGCAGGGCCTATGAAATGGCGCTCTTCCACCAGGCTTTCGGGAGCCGCCACCACCACCAATGAAGAACATCAGATGGCTGAATGGGAGAGGGTCCTGGATTCCGGAAACTGCCACCAGCCGCCTAAAGAACAGCAGGTACTGCAAGGGCAATCAAAAGGAACGCTGTGAGCTGACTGTGAGCGGAGAACTGTGAATAATGGCTGCTACCGTTTATGGACAACCGCGACTACTAGCGCTTTATTATGGTTTCAGAGTCGTTTTAATCATAGCTTATGTTTTTTAATGTAATTATTTGTTTTATGGAAGCTGCTCTGAGCCGGCTTTGGCTGGGAGGGTGGGGTAGATGGCCAATAAATAAATAAATAAATAAATAAATAAATAAATAAATCTATAAGTGACTGAACAATGTCCCTATCAGGAGAGT
>NW_015169316.1:51245-59916 GCF_001447785.1 Gekko japonicus
CACCAAGATGACAGAAGTCCATCAGTGGCTATGAGCCACAAGGTATAGATAGGAACTCTCAGGCTGGGGCAGGTGATGCACTGTATTCTTGGTGCTTGGGGGGGGGGGCAACAGTGGGAAGGCTTCTAGTGTCCTGGCCCCACTGCTGGACCTCCTGATGGCACCTGGTATTTTTGGCCACTGTGTGACAGAGTGTTGGACTGGATGGGCCATTGGCTTCTTTTATGTTCTTATGTTCTGACTGTCAAAATGTTTTCCCTGAGATTCAGCCGGTACCTTCCGGTCCTTATTTAAACCCATGATTGCGAGTCCTCTCCTCTGCTGCCAAGAGGAACAGCTCCCTGCCCTCCTCTAAGTGACAGCCCTTCTAAGACTTCAAGAGAGCCATCATGTCCCCCCTCGACCTCCTCTGCTCCCGACAGAACATCCCCAAGTCCCTCAGCCTTTCCTCACAGGGCTTGGTCTCCAGGTCCCCGATCATCCTTGTCGCTCTCCTCCTGAGGGTGCTCCAAGGATCTGCGAATCCTTTGCGGGTCTTCTCTTTACAAGCTTTTGCAAAGTCCACAGGTAAAGGCTTAAGTGAATAAGGAACGCCTTCAGACAACTTGAATATAAGCAACATCTAAAACACCTTGGACAGCAGCCTCTAAGCTAGGGTCGCCAGCCTCCTGATAGAGCCTGGAGTTGTCCTGGAGTCACAACTGGTTCCCAAACTGTAGAGATCATTTCCCATGGATACAATGGCTGCTTTGGTGGGCAGACTCTCTGGTATACCATAGATTCTAGGTGAATGTCCCAGGAGGACTGAGCTGGCAAACCTACTCTAAGCCTTGTTCTAGAACAAATCAAGGCCATCTGATAATAGGGCAAGTCAACAAGTGACCAGTTCCTTAACACTGTAAAGTCTAAGGGAATGTCTATATAAATTGCAAATTGTGTCACAATGGCTTTCGAAAGAAGATGTAAAACTTAGGTAATCTCAAAGGCTGTTGAGCAATGGCTGGACATGATCCCATGTAGGATTCCAAGCAGACCTGTTTAGGTCTAATAGCAATAGCACAGAAATGATCAGCTTAGTGCAGAAGCCGCAGGGGAGCAGAGTCAACTCTCGATTGATGCTGTGTAAATCCACCATGGTGTAGTGGTTTGGAAGCTGTATTAGGAAGGGGGAGCCCTGAGTTCCAATTCACACTCTCTTTTCAATTCCATTGCTGTGGTTTGGGCCAATCACCATCATTCAGGCTAGTTTACCTAACAGTGTTGTTGTGTGGATGGGGGGGGGACCAGTGTTCCCTCTAAGCTGAGTTAGTGTGAGCTAGCTCACAGCTTTTTAGCCTCCGGCTCACAGATTTTTGTCTTATAGCTCAGGAAGGATGGCTCCAGAGCAAACTAATTTATGCAGCAGCCAAATCGCTCACTCACAACTTTCATGCCAGTAGCTCCCAAAGTAGAATTTTTGCTCACAAGACTCATAGAATCATGGAATGTTAGAAATGGAAGGGACCTTGCAGGTCATCTAGTCCAACCCCCTGCACTTTGAAGGAGCACAGCCGAAAGATAGCCCTACAACATACCCAAAAGATGGTCGTTCAGCCTCCGCTTGAAAACGTCCAGCGAAGGAGCATCCACCCCCTCCCGAGGCAGACTGTTCCACTGCTCAACCACTCTTACAGTTAGGAAGTGTCACCTGATATTTAGCTGGTAACAACTCCCTTGTAATTTCCACCCATTAGATCTAGTCTTGCAATCCGGAGCAAGAGAGAATCGATCGGCTCCATCTTCTACATGACAGCCCTTCAAATACTTGAAGACTGCAATCATGTCCCGTCTAAGCCTTCTCTTTCCCAGGCTAAACATACCCAACTCCTTCAGCCTTTCCTCGTAAGACTTGGTTTCCAACCCTCTCACCATCCTGGTTGCCCTCTTCTGGACACGCTCTAGCTTGTCAACCTCCTTCCTAAAATGTGGTGCCCAAAACTGGACACAGTACTCCAGGTTGAGGCCTGACCATAGCAGAATAGAGCGGAATGACCACCTCCCATGATCTGGACACAAGGCTTCTGTTAATGCATCCCAAGACTGCATTAGCTTTCTTCGCAGTCACATCACACTGCAGGCTCATGTTTAGCTTGTGATCAACCAGAACACCTAGATCCCTTTCACATGTGCTGCTGTCAAGCCAAGTCCCATTCTATATCTGTGCCTTTGATTTTTTTGTACCTAAGTGTAGGACTTTGCACTTAGCTCTATTGAAATGAACCCCTCTTTCCAACCACAAGCAGTCTGTTATGCTTGTCTGCCCAGCAATATCCCTCTTCCCCCTTTTTTTGGGTTGGCTTAATATGAAGAGCAAAAGGTGTTGCTGCTGCCCTCAATGCAAGAACATAAATGATTAAATCCCACCCTCTCCGACCCCACACCTCCTCTTCCTGCAGGCACATGCTCCCTTGTTTAAAAAGGCCGGGGCGATAGCTTGCAAGAGAACAAGGAAGATTGCGGGAGCCCCTTATTGATCTATTGGCAGAACATCACTAGGCAGAAAGGGTGAGCGGCCGGGCAGGCTGTGTGCTTGGTGCTTGTCTTTCCCTTTGTGTATATTATGATACAACGGAAAGAGGAGCGAGAGAGCCGTCAAAGATCAACAGCGTGGCCCCGGAAAGTCTGAGTTGCAGACAGTGCCTTTCGCATTGGAAACGGAATCTCAGAAGTATGCTTCTGACCCTAAAACATGGCTCTGTGTGTGTGTGAGAGAGAGAGAGAGAGAGAGCATGAGAGATATCTATGGGTTCAATCCCACAGGGTTCAGTCTGTTCTGCTAGTAACAGCGCTCTAGCAGATGGAGCCTTCTCTTGATGCAAGATTCTCGGAAGAACGTCTTGAGACTGGGGAAATTCCCTTCCAGAAGAAGAAAGCACTTCTGCTAGGGGAAGCACACACACACACACACACACAGAGGCACATCTTATATCTGGGCTTTTGTGGGTAGACATATGATGTTTCTCATCATTGCCATTTCTTCAGATCCTCCTTCCGATGAGTCATAGATGGGGCAGACTTTCCCAACACCTGTCACCTGAGGGACTGAATCTAGGGGATCCCGGATGCCAGTTGTGGACCCTACCGCGAGTCACGTCCCCTCATCCATATCCTGTGGCCTGCCAGGTGGTTGAGAGCCCTACAATTTTTGCAGTCTAAGCCAGAAAACCAGAAGGTTTTATTAAGCCTGTGGTAGTGGGTCGCTTGTACATGGTTGGTTTGGCCAGGCTTGGTTTGGTAGGTAAAATAACAGCAGCTCTCTTAGATCAGCTCAAAGGTCCATCTAGTCCAGCATCCATTTCCACACAGTGGCCACCACCTAAGCAGAGCATGGAGGTCAGATCTCTTGGAGTAAGGCGATTAGGCATACCTGGACATTTGGAGGGTGCTACATTGCTCTAAATGTATGTGTGTTATCTTCTTAATGAATGGAATTCCTCTCTTTGCCTAATCTGGGAGCTTCTCTGATTCCTCCTTCTAAGAACAGAAGAACAGAAGAGATGTCATGTTGGATCAGTGGCCCATCCAGTCCAACACTCTGTGTCACCTGGTGGCCAAAACCCAGATGCTATCAGCAGGTCCACCAGTGGGAACCTGTTTCTATCACATCTTCACACTCATCACCGCAGTTTGCAAGCACAAAAACAAGTTTCAAGTTCCACAAGGTATAGATAAGAACTCTCGGTCTGGGGCAAGTGACGCTCTGTATTCTTGGTGCTTGGGGGGCAGGGCAACAGTGGGAGGGCTTCTAGTGTCCTGGCCCCACAGCTGGACCTCCTGATGGCACCTGGTATTTTTGGCCACTGTGTGACAGAGGGTTGGACTGGATGGGCCATTGGCCTGATCCAATATTGGCTTCTCCTATATTCTCATGTACCTTTGTGTTGTTATTTTTTTCCTCATGGCCCTGCAAGAAACAGGGCACATCTACAGATCTGTCCTGTAGACGCCATGCCATTTCATTTTAAAGGTATCTAAATCCACGCAAAGGATTGAATCAATCCTTATGAACAACTGAAAGTAAAGATGTATGGCCCTTACCTGGATGGCTAAGACTAGTCTGATATTTGCAGATCTCAGAAGCTAAGCGAGTAGTCCTATATTTGCAGAAGCTAAGCGAGTAGTCCGATATTTGCAGATCTCAGAAGCTAAGCGAGTAGTCCGATATTTGCAGATCTCAGAAGCTAATTGAGGTCAGGTCTGGTTAGTATTTGGGTGGGAGACCACCAAGGAATTCCAGGGTTGCTACATATAGGCAAGACTGCGACGTAACAGCAGGAGACAGCTTCTGAAGGTCTCTTACCTTGAAAACCCTACGGGGTTACCATCAGTCAGCTGTGACATAAGTTAGAGAGAGAGAGAGAGAGAGAGAGAGAGAGAGAGAGAGGAGAGAGAGAGAGAGAGAGAGAGAGAGAGATATGGGGCATTCTTGGGAAGTATGGGCAGTCTTATCAACATTCTTTTTGTTTTCCTCAAAAATCCTCATCCATTTGGCCTGCAGAGGAACCTCCAAATTCAACTGGACAACCACGTTGGGCAAAATATGGTAACTGCCTTGGAATGCCTGGTAATACTCCCCACTTTAGAAGTTTTTTTTTAAACTCTCACTAAAACTCTTGTGTCTTTCCTCAGAAATAAACAATGGCTTTGTGGCACTTTAAAGAGCTGACACATCTTATCCTAGCGTAAACGTTCTATGGACTAGAGCTCGCTTTGCCAAAATTCCTCATATGTCTTGCCTCAAATGTTGCTTTTGGTAAAAATTTGAGGGATTTCCTTCCCTAGGGATTATTTTGGATTTCTCATCCCTCCCGTATCAAATGACAAATACTTGTTTCAATTTTGCTTTGCCCTTGAGCAAATGCAAGCTTTGGTTCTTTATTATTGTCCCATTATTTCTTTCCTTGCATCAGATTTTCAGGATAAAATGTACACATTTTCAATGTTATCAGTGAATCAGCATCGTATTGTATTATATTTACACAATACAAACAATCTTCAAACCCAATAGTGAAAAGAAAAGAATCAAGTTACAAAAAAATATAAAAATAATTCGGGAACTGATAGTCTCTTCTGTTCCTGATAGTATTGGGATGCAGGTTTCTGCTTTTTAAATATTACTTCAGTGTAGCGATGACGCAAACCTGAACTCTCCCTGAAAATTAAAATGACTTAACTGAGCCTCTCGAACTTTGGTCATATCAGAAGAAGAAGAAGAAGAGGAGGAGGAGGAGGAGTTGAATTTATACCCCGCCCTTCACTCAGAGTCTCAGAGCAGCTTATCTCATTTCTCCTTCCCTTCCTCTCCTCACAACAGACAGCCTGTGAGGTAGGTGGGGCTGAGAAAGCTCTGAGAGAACTGTTCTTGAGGGAACAGCTCTGAGAGAACCTTGACTGCCCCAAGGTCACACCAGCAGCTGCATGTGGAGGATTGGGGGATCAAACCCGGTTCTCCAGATTAGAGTCTGCCGCTCCTCACCACTATGCCAAACTGACTACACCAGACTCACTGGAAATGACAATAGTGCTCAGAAAAGTCAAAGGCGGCAGGAAGAAAGGAAGACCCAGCAGGAGATGGATTGACTCAATCAAGGAAGCGACAGCCTTCCCTTTGCAAGGCATGACCAAGGCAGTTAATGAGAGGACTTTTTTGAGGTCATTAATTCATTGTTGTTGTTCAGTCACACAGTTGAGTCCGACTCTTTGTGACCCCATGGTAGGGTGATGTCTCTACTTTTTATCATGCTGTTGAGGTTCTCCATCGCTTTCCTCCCAAGGAGTAGGCGTCTTTTAATTTCATGGCTGCTGTCACAGTCTGCAGAGATCTGGGATCCCAGGAATGTGAAGTCTGTCACTGCTTCCATGACTTCCCCTTCTATTTGCCAAGGAGTGATGGGGCCGGATGCCATGATCTTAGTTTTTTTGATGTTGATGAGCTTCATTAATTCATAGGGTCACCATAAGTCAGAAGTGACTTGACGGCACTTAACACACAGAGAGCAATGATTCTGTTCCTCCCCACTGGATAAAGGTAAAGGTTTCCCTTGCTCGAAAGCCAGTCAAATCCAACTCTAGGGTTGCGGTGCTCATCTCCGTTTCAAAGCCGAAGAGCCAGCGCTGTCCGAAGACGTTCCCGTGGTCATGTGGCCGGCATGACTAAACACCAAGGCGCACGGAACGCCGTTACCTTCCCACCGAGGTGGTACCTATTTATCTACTTGCAATTTCTTGCTTTCGAACTGCTAGGTTGGCAGGAGCTGGAACTAGAGACGGGAGCTCACTCCATCTTGCGGCACCCGGGTCTCGAACTGCTGAACTACTGACCTTCCCCAGCCTGCAGTTCAGCATCTTAACCACTTGAGCCACCGCAGCTCCTATCCCTGGATAGCAGCCAGCAAAAAGAAGTGGGCACTAATTGATCCTTGTACTCAGGGATGGAAGTCCCCTGGAGTTCTTACTGGTACTGTTATGTCTGGCCCTGCCCTGGACGGCCCAGGCTAGCCCGATCTCTTTAGATCTTGGAAGCTACGCAGGGCTCACTTTAGTCGGTACTTGGATGGGAGGCCACCAAGGAATATCAAGGTCCTGACGTAGAGGAAGGCAAACCACCTCTGAACATCTCTCGCCCTGAGAACTCCACCGGGGTTTGCCATACGTCAGCTGTGACTCGACAGCTAAAACAACAACAAACTGTGGCGGGTTCCTGGCGTTCGCTCCACGTTTTCTCAACACTGAGGGAAAGCAGCCACTTGAAACCACGTTCAAATACCCCAGGCCGATGCCATACTGGCTGCAAAGGCACCCCTGGATGGCCAAAAGAATGGCCATAAATCTATGCAGAAGGTAGCATAAAACCTGATAGTCGAAGAGAGTGAAAGCGGCATGGAGTGTGGAGGCTACCCTAAAAGTTGACCATCAAAGACAGTGAAAGCAGCATGCCGTGTAGAGGGTACCATAAAACCCGACGATCAAAGAAAGTGAAAGCGGCATGCAATGCAGAGGGGAATTTGTGTTCCATCTTGAGCTTGCTAAAACAATGGAGGGGAAAGCCAATGCGGGAGTGCCCTGTATGTCTCCAGAGACTTGAATTCAGGAGGGGGGAGGTACACCTTTGGCCTCTTCCTTGCCTGTACGCCATGCCAGCCCACACCGGCTTACTTTCACTCCTGCTTGTGCTCAGTTCAATCACATGAACAAGCTTGAGCATTTCCCATCCCCTCATCACCCAAAAAATCCTGTGGGGTATCTGGCTTCGTGTAGTTTGGGCCGACGTTTAAATGGCTAAGGCAAAGAGTCTTATAAATGCAGACTATAAAGTCTCATTTTAAAAAATTTCCTGTGGCTGTTTATGTCTGCTTGGATTCTGCCTTTTTTTTTTATTACCCACTATTGGTGTTGTAAACAAGAGAGATTAAGACCGAACAACACTGCAAAACAATGAAAACATTCCCAAAAGTTCAAACCAGTACAGTTGACAAATCTATTTTGCGCCGCACATGCGGCAGGAATGTTCCAGTTCAACAGTCCGGATATAGGGATAAGAGATAATGCTTCGTGATGATGGTTATCTGGTAATTCCCATTGGCTGAGCATAATTCTTGGCGTTCAGCTGTCAGATGAACAATATGCTGATTCCAGAAGTTCTTGAGAGCAAACCACAGGATTGGGCCACCAAGCAACAGGAGATAGACAAAAGCTGTCGGGGCATCAAGGCTGCATAGTGATGGGGCTGATCAGTACTAGCGTGTGCATGCCTCAGATACGTGGGTTGGATCCAACCAGCTTTTCTGCTGGTGAAAAAGGAAGGATGGGTCCTCTCTGATCACCCAAAAAGACTATTCTGAGCAGGGCTCTTTTTGTAGAAAAAGCCCAGCAGGAACTCATTAGCATAATAGGCCACACCCAATAGCAGAAACTCATTAGCATATTAGGCCACACCCTGACAGCACCGCTCATTAGCACATTAGGCCACACCCCCATGTTACCAGAAGTGTGGTTATCCAGCCACACCCACCCTTCCCTTCTTATTCTGTTTACCTTCTTTGTTGTCAAAACCCAGGGCCTTTTTTTGTAGCAGGAACTCCTTTGCATGTTAGGCCACACACCCCTAATGTAGCCAATCCTAATGAGTTTCTGCTGTTGGGTGTGACCTGTTATGCTAATGAGTTCCTGCTGGGCGTGGCCAACTCAGGAGCCAGCCAGTGGAGCCTGAGCGGTGTGTGTTGCCTTCTGAGACACTTCCGGTGATGTCAGGGTGTGTGGCATATGCAAATAAGTTATGCTAATGAGTTATGCAAATGAGCTCCTGCACCTCTTTTTCCACGCAATGACCCCTGTGCCTTATGCATCCAGGAACCCCGATTCCCCATAAACCCATTGCTTGTTCCTATGGGGTGGTTTCTGACCACCGTTCTCCTTTCAATGCAATGAAGCTTGTGCAGGAGAACCCTCTGGTGGAGTATGCCTCATTATTCATATCTGTTCATCTTCTACTGTGTGAACGTCACTCTCCAGGGGGTGGCTGGAGATTCCCGGAATTACAGCTGGTCTCTGGGTAACAGACATCAGTTCCACGGGAGAAAATGGCTTCTTGGGAGGAAGAAGAAGAAGAAGAAGAAGAAGAAGAAGAAGAAGA